>NC_135500.1:215195708-215353208 GCF_052857255.1 Amblyomma americanum
AAAACATCGCCAAAGTCGCGATCACTAATCGCGCGGTACGCGCCGCACTCAGTGAGCGGCCGGCACATCGCCAAAATCGCAATAAGTAATCGCGCGGTACGAATCGAGAGTAGCGAGCCGTGACCACACAGCAGCAAATAAATCGTCGGTGGTGGTAGTGGTTTTATTAAAAATAGTAAAAAGGAAGGAAAAGATTTTTGCTAGCCCCGGCATCTGCCATCGATACTGAAGCACCTGAGCTGGGGCAGCGGAAATAAAGGACAGCAGGCAGAATGGAGAAATGAAATGAAAGAGGTGAGGGGACAGGAATAAAGGATAGGGGGAGAAGTAATATGTACAAACTATTTACACAATAAGAAATGTGTCCAGGTTGTGCGCGTGATTAGTTCATTTTAGAGGAATTAAATCACACACGCGCACAGCACTGTGTTGGTTACAACTGGAGTGGGGCGTCCAGTTATTAATCGTTCAAGGTATAAAACGTCGGCTGTAATCAGATCTGTGTGAATGCATTTTTCGTGCATGCTTCTGCACAGGAATGTTGTTCATATGGATACAAAATTTAGGATACAAATTTTTTCGCGACCCCGTGAGATTCGCATCACCGAGATTCTGCAGTATGCTTTGTGCTGCACCAAATTTCTACCAGCATGGCGGGAAAATGCTACTGGCTGAAAGTGTCTAAATGTGAAACTGTACAACATGAGGCCAGCACGAAGAATCTGTCTATATATGATGGCAACAGTCACGCAGTGTTCAAGGCAGGAAAAGCAAATGCAGAAGAGCATGTAACATGAAGATTCAACTTTATTACAAAAATGTTGTGGCTTTTTGTACATAGACTGCGGAATGTGACTAGACATCTGGATGTTCAGCCTCTCAAACCAACAGAAACAAAATGAATGGGACACTGCTGAAGGAGGCACCTTCACGGCCAGCTATTTTCATCATAGTAAATGCTACTCCTATTCTGCTAAAATGTCTTCCCACCCTCCTCTCAAGCAAAGATAAGAAAAAGTTTGAAGCACCCTTGGTTCATTTCACTACTTTTCACGAAAAAATAAGTTAGGTCCCACTCCAACGTCCCCTTTGAACAAGAGACACACTCAAAAGAAACCTTGTCGTGTGTCGAGTGAGTTTGGAAAGTTCAGTTCACACCACAAGGAAAGAGAAGAAAATATGCCTTCAGTTTTTTTTTTTACAGTGCTAGGGTGACCGAGCCAATATCAACCAGCTGATCACAAAGTAGAAGAGGCAGATTGGATACACAGCCAGTGCTTTCTTTGATGAGGGCTGACTGTCCGCCAAGAATGCCGTGGATGCTTGGATGGGAAGGAAAACAATGAACAGTCAGTGTTAGGAACTACAAGAAATAAAGCACCTTGCAACAGTTACAAAAACAGGTTAAAGCACTATATACAAAACACAAATTTCATGGCACATGCAGCACTTTCGCGTATGAATCAAGCACTGCACCTATGGCTTGTAATGCTTTTCATTTTGCCAAAGGCAGGACCACAAAACACCTCTAAGATAAAGGGAAGACTAGCTGAACACAAAGCTTTCTTACAGCATGCAAATTCGCTCAGAAGAGCATCGTTTGGTTTCAGTTCGTTCTTATGGAGTCAACGTCCCAAATCGACTCAAGTTATGAGGGACGCTGTAGTGGAGAGCTCCGGACAATTTTGAACACGTGGGATTCTTTAAAGTGCACTGACATCACACAGTACATGGGCCTCTAGCATTTCACGTTCATAATATATGATGACAACGCATAAAAACTAAAAGAAGTTGCACGCAGGTGGTGCCCCCATGAAACGACCACAGAAGATGGCATTGTAGCCGTTGCCATCTGCAGCCGATGCCAATAAAAGCACACACGAGCATTGGCTGCCATTTTGACGTTGTTTTCTCTTCGTGTCATGGCATGGGCACATTCCAAGGAAGTGCAAGTTTTTCATACGTGGTTTTCACTGACATCATGGCACCAATCAGATGGTGTCATTATGGTGCCGCCCTCAAGCAAAAAGTTGTGCTTGCAGCAGAGCAGTCTTCAAACCTGCAAGCCCATTAGGACTTTGCCATGGACGAAAAGAATGTTTGCTGCTGGAGGGGGCAGCATGATGAACTTTTTGCTAGCTCCGCAGGGAGGAGGGCCTCCGCAGGGAGGAGGGCCTCCACAGGCCCGAGGAAAGGCCACCATCCCGAAGTGGAATCAGCACTAGCAGAGTTCGTGAAATCGCTAGTAGTTGTAGCTAGCTGGATCACTATAGCCTGGGATAATATCCCAGAAAGCTTCGTTGCGTGCTAGTTCCGAAAGTGCAGCATCTCCAATGCGCTTGATCGCACAGAAGATTGTACACTGTATGAAGAAGACAGTGATAAAGTCAGCGATGACGAGGCTGAACGGGAGCAGGTTCATAGAAATAAATGCAGTTTGGTTGCTGCCCCTGCTGTCATTCTCAATTGTTTTTATGGCCGACTTACATTTGAGGAATTTTTTTTACTTGGCCTTCAACTTTCGGGTGTCGGCTTAGAATCATGGCCGTCCTAGATTCGAGTAAATATGGTAATTCAGAATATCGGTGGTTCTTTCTGGGCCAGATATTCTCCAAATTTCTTGTCAATAAGCCTTTAGAACTTGCAACACATAACATAAACAACATAAATGCAAGGCTGAGCATAGGATGAGATGCTGCTGAAGAATTGTGGCATTTACTTGCTTATTTGCCAATTTCAAGGCACATAACTCGAGTGGAATGCCACAGTTCTAACATTTCCAGCTACTTTGTGTATCTCAGAATTCCTTTTGCTGTTTTTATTTCAGATGCACAATCCTAACTTTTGGCACACAGGTGACAATTTATTTTGAGAAGCCAAACGTCATGTTATTTCAAAATTTGACATGGTAATTCTGGTGCCAGAAGTCACTGATACAATACGACAACAATGACCTGAAATGAGCATTTCTGCGGCAGATTAGCATATTAGATATTACAACTTCTGTAGTGTCGCTAGGCTTGAGGCATGCTCAAGTGCCTCACTAGTCAAAAAAGAGAGAGTAACAACTGTGCCTGATCTGTATCACATGGCCCCATTAAAACATAAGCCCATCGTGTTTTAGCGGCATTCACTCTGCCTTTACAATGCCCGGGCACAGCGCACATCATGTCACAGTTCCAGTATGGTGCCGAAAGGAACTGCACAACAGGCTCACCAAAGACAGCCCATCCAAAGCCGAGCATGGTCACGAAGAAGCGGAGGATGAAGAGGGCAACAGTCTGGTTTCCAGCAAGCAAAATGAGTCGGCATATCACCAATGCCGCACAGGGTGCCAGCAAGCAGTAGCCAAGTACACAGACACTCTGGAAGAAGGATCTAAACATGGGGGAAAGCAAACACCGCAGCATATGATTTAAAACAACACTTCGGTTTTCTGAAGAAACAATTTCAAACAGAGGTTGGGGTGCGCTGAGCATTAATTCGAAAAAAGGTGTACACAGTACATGGCTCAAACATGCTAAATCTACTGTATGCAGTCTTATGCAGTTTCATGTCATTTTTTTACAGTACCTTAAACACTCCCCAAGAGTTGTTTGCTTCATGGATAGATAATGTTTCATGTCATATTTACACAAAATCAGTGGCAAATCTTACATGAGGAACCGGTACATTTTTTTAATTTTAAAAATTTATTTCTATGTTCACTAACATTAGCACTAACACTGCACACAGATAGGTATTCAGTGCCTCATTTAATGTAAGTGCTAACTCCACTATCTTGCTTTTAGTACAAGATGCTTGATTCTTGTTAAGAAATCACAATAAAATTATTTGCACAGAGCTCCAAGCACCAGCAGTGCTTTACATCGAGTTGTTAGAGCAGAAAAAAACTATTTTTGCACTCTCTCATTAAAATTAGATAACAAAAGACAAGGCTGGCAGGCGACATGCTTCATGTGTTGCAGTTCCAATAGTCACTCCAATAAGAGATGGTGTTTAAATTTAAAAGCCACTTACTGATAGCACACAAAATGATAACATACAAGACGTCCAAGAAATATGTGGTACTATGACATCATGCAACATGACGTACCTCCACTCAGAGCAATGCAACTTTAGTTGGCAAAGTACGCCTTACTGCTACAGCATCAATTAAAAAGCAGATTACATAACAACATCAGCAAAGAAGTTTGCCTTCTAAAAAGGTACAGCCTTTCATCTAATAATGCTGCACTCACATTGTTCCACCGAGGAGCCTACAGTTCAACGTGACCACACCAGCACCCAACCACACCAAGACAAAAATTTGGGCAAACTGAGGGGCACCGCTATGAATTTTCTCATCCTCTGGTTGCTGCAGCATCCTAAACAAGACAGAAAACGGGAAATTACAACGGCTGTCACACCACATTAGCAAATGCACCATTAAAACAAACAAGTACAGAAAAATGATGCAGAATATTGACACAATTTACAGGGGACGATGCGGACAATTCCATTCAATTTTTGTTTTCACTGAAAATCAATTCCATGACTCTTTCCGGCAATGGTGATGTTTAGCCAACACCAAAATACATACTTTGTGCCTAGGAAATATGATTTAAAGGACAGTCCGCTACCGGAGACGAGTTTTAAAATATTGGCATACTCTTGTGGAGCTTTCCCTATGATGAAATAAGGATAGAACTCTCCGTTTTGGAAAGAATTTATTTTAAATTGGCAAAGTCAGGCTAGAGCCGATGGTTGTTCCATGGTGAGTTAAAACATAGTAGCTTTCAAAAGTAGTTGGTAGTTTGGCAGCATCACCTAGAGCTGACATGCTACACTTTATGAATAGGACTGAGTGCAATATGGAGCATTGTTTTTGTTCTTTATCTCTCAAGAAATTTCATATTTTTTTTTAATTTCTTGCAACCAGGCGCTGCTCCTTGCATGGTTTAACCATGTCTTTGCAGTGAAGCTGTTATAACTTTGGTTTAGCCACACAGCTCTGCATTTTACAATGAAATCTACAACCTCAACTATAAGACCTTTAATTACTTGGTGAAATAATTTAACTGAATTTATTTTAATGGCCACCACATGCCACAGTTGGCAAGTTGTAAAGTGGAGAGAGGGAAATCCCCTTCTCCACATTTAGGGGAGAGGTCAGAGAGGGAAAGGTTAATAGAGAAGACACAGAGGGTGGGAGGCTTTGGGTGGTTTGATTTATGGGGTTTAACGTCCCCAAAGTAACTCAGGCTATGAGGGAGGCCGTAGTGGAGGGCTCCGGATAATTCGACCACCTGGGATTTTTTGATATGCACTGACATCCATTCGCCTCTATCGACATGCGACCGCCGTGCTAGGATCGAACCCGCGTCTTTCGGGTCAGCAGCCGAGCATCATAACCACTGAACACCGCGCGACGGGTGGCCTAAGTAGCATGGGAGGTTATGGCGAGAGCAGAGGAAAAAGCCATGGAAAGAACCCAGAGTGTGGCTACCGTGGGAGGAGGAAGTTACGACGAGGGCGGAGGAATGCACAACCTGCAGATGGTTCCATGGCAGAATGCAGCACTATATGGCTATCCAAAGTTATAAGAGCTTTCGCTGATTCATGCACTAAGCTGGTAAGCCTGGCTTTACAAAGTTTAGTTTTATCATCACCTCTTCAAATGTGTTCAGAATGGCAGACGAGGTTGCTGGCATATGTGATGGATATCCTAAGTATTATTTTACTGTCAGTGCTTTAAAAACCACCTAAGTACTCTCAATTGCGGCTTTAATACAGACTAAGAACCTCAGTTATGCCATGCTCATCATTGGCATTGCACGCCGCCTAGGCAACCTGGCAGTTCTCGTGTCCATAAAACTGCATAAAGTCACTGTGCTAGCTATATTCTGTGTCCCTGATGTCAGGGTCGACTGCTATGAGAAAGCATGACTACTATTCTCAAAAATCAGGTTTTAAACTCGTCAGCTGCTTCCCAGCGCCACAGCTGGGCATTTATTTCAGCAAGCAGCTTTTGATTGCTGAAAAAAAAGAAATTTAGTCGATAAAAGTCAGTCAAATGCTTCCTAAAAAATGAAAGTTTTTTTTTCGTGCCACTTGATTCAAACTTGTGACATCACGACTGAAAAAGGGGTCTGTGACCGTTTGGAAGTGAATGAAATCCACATGAAAAAAAAGACTTGACACACAACAGTTTTCTTGAGAAAATGACCAGTGATGCCGATATCTGTATTCCACTTTTTCACCTTTTCTAGCTTATAAAAGCTGTGCTTTCAGTGCAAGACCCGTCTTAGAAAGTGTCAGATGCTGCAGAACAATTGACAAGAAAACAGCAGCCTCTAAACTTACAAATTAAAGCACGCAACATATTTAACAGACACAATACAAAAAAGATATTACAAGTGCAGCTATCAAAAAAATATGCTTGCTTACGTGGCAAGGAAGACACAGAGGATAAGAGGTCCCCATAAGTCCCCTGCATGAGTAAAACATTTGCATTAACGCATGCTCCCTTTGCTTCAAAAGGAAGACAAAATGCATGACAAGCACATTACTTACAGTCCCTTAAGATTGTGTTTTTTTGCTTTGGGTAGAGGACATGTGCAAACTTGACACCAATTGCCTTCAGATCTCTTACCTGTAGAAAGGAAACATCACATATTACTAAGCATGAGGGACTGGCTGTAAGTTCCTTTGCCAAGAAAAAAAATAAGAAAGCACAGGTTTGGAGAAAGCTCTAATAGCTACTGAAGGTGATTTCCAAGTAATTACACACTCTGTGGACAAAGTTAAATAGCAAGTAAACCATAATGGAAACAGAACATGCCTGAGGAAATTGAGAATGCAGTCATAGCAATTCTACTTCTAGCACACAAAACCACACATGAAGAAAATAATTAAATTAGACAAATAAATACCCATTAACTGTGTGCAGTTTAAATACAAAGCCAGGAAGGGCTTGATTCGAAATGACCAGCGCGGGAACAGATGAAGACAAGGGAAGAAAAAACACTGACAACAGGACGGGTGCTGTCCTGTCGTCAGTGTCGTCGTCCTTCAAGAAGGAAGGGCATATCATGATCGGTCCCAGAAGAATGTAGTGATGCTGTGTAATGTGATATTTCAGCGCTTATTAAATGAGAGCAAATGGTTCTTGAAGCTGACAACAGATTCAACAAGTCAGCAATGATCGCAACAGTTGGCACTTGGAATTGACCTTAAGTGCAGAAAGACAACACAGAATGGAACGAAGTTGGCAGAGCGCTAACTAGCTCAGGTTTTTATTGACAAACCACTTGCTTTTACACAGCAGCTGCTCTTATCAACAAAATGAAGAAAAGAAATCACACATGGACATATCAAACCTATTTAAATCTTTCAACATGTAAGTCTTCGAACATACTATAGATCAACAATTTGGATGCATTTACTATTGCTTCCTTAATTTATCAACTGCATCATCACAAATGAAATTTATTGACTTTCTCGCTTAGTCCTTCCATTCGAAGCGAGGAATATTCTTCACGCCATTGCTATCTGTTACCCAAGATAAAAACTGATTATAATCGTTACACCTTGGAATTTACAGGTATTACATATCAGAATAGTTTACCTTAAACAGCAATGGCTAAAACTACCCTCCATCCCTTCAATAAACATATAGAACAGTTGGTCCTTAGCAAAACTTGATAGGTTACTTTTATTTTGAAACAGCAATGTGCTACCCACAACATGTATTTCTTGTATTCCGATGTCCTTACCTATTGCATGTTTAGTTACACCCCTGTCACACGGCATTCCTCGAAAACCTTTCCAGCAAAGGCACCCTTTTTCACCAAAGGAGCGAAAGCTTAAAGGAGCAGCAACGCTGCTACACGGTGCAGCCCAAAGGTGAAACAGTTGTTGAGGCCTAGCACCCGCTTCTGCGCTCAAGCCGGCTGAAGTGAATGTTTTAAAATTAAAGTGGGAATTCTGTTCATTCGTTGAGCTCAGATAATTTTTCATTTTAATTGCTTGCTTGAAAGAACTGCAACAGCTGCTCTCATCAGCAGCATCAGGTTTTGTGTATTGCCTTCGCGACCAGGGGCACTCGGTGTTGTTGCAACACTTTACTGTCTTAAAATCTGGGCACAAAAAATAAACACCTGTACAAAAAGCAAAGTCAGACACACCTTTTGTGTTTTTAAAAGATGTTTTCAAACATTGTTGGCTACATCGACTTTTCTTTCATTGCTTTTAGTTTTTTGACATTGGATGGCACTGCCATCACAGGTTATTTTTACTGAAGCGAAAAGCTTCACTACGCTAGGTAACGCAGTCGTCGCATAGTCCGGAGAATGACTTTGAACGACCTTCAGCCCAACCACGTTAGCCGTGTATCACCATATATGGCACAGTTATGGTGTCAAACCCTTGACCCCTGACCTTGACCTATGATCCTTAGTTGACCTTTGACCTTTGATCTTAACAACATCCGATGGGGTCATGTGAAGCCATGTGATGACATACGATGGGTTGTCGTAAGACCATGTGATACCACGTCATAGCCACGTGGTCATGTGGGTATATTAGACCGGCTGTCGCGAGCGTGTAGCGGAGCTGCCATGGACGAGCCTCAGAGGCTTGGCAAGCGTCCTTGCTTTTCGCTAAATTCCAGGATTAGTCAAGTTAAGCCACTGCCAATTTTTTTTAAATTTCTTACCCCAGCTGGGACGCAAATCTTGTGGCCACCCGCTACAATGGAATATGCCACAATATCATCATCATCTCTAAGGCCGCGCCTTTGGGCTCTAAAGGTTTCAAGATGGGCGCCTTCGCCTTCAAGGCTCTTAGCGGCAAAGGCGCAACATTTGTGCCGTGTAGCGGCACGCCTTACGCCTTTGGATATAAGGACCCTTCTCAAAGGCCTTTGCGGTGCCCATGTGAGAGGGGTATTAATCGCATAAGAGTGTAAATCTTCTCTTGAATTATAGTGTTCTGTTAATAGTAACAATGTCTTTATGAATGTCAATGTCGTGTCCTCTCTAGTGTCGCAGTTGCATATTTTTCAACTCTAATTGTTCAGTGACCTTTAAACAACATTGTTGGGTCCCAGACATTTTGCATTCTGATTTGTAAACCATTCTCGTGGCAAATAAACCTTCAAACTTGGATTCCATCATCCCACAAGGCAAGCCAGAAAACGTTTAAACGCGTGTAAGATCCGCACCAGTGTACGGGTCGCTGCCTGTTTTCCCGAAGAAAATATTTTAAAAAAAGATCCGTGCAAGGCCTGCACCCGAACTTTACACGACCCACACGGGAATAGCCTTCGAAATGCACGCGCCATGGCCACTGCGATCAGCTACGGCTGCGTGCAATGGTGAACTTAAGCGAGGCCGCGCACGCGAGCTTCCAGGTGCCGCCCACTGATAGCACCCGAGGCCGCGGCTCATCATCATCATCGTCAGCTTTTTCCTCCACAGTGAGCTCCCGTTCACCAGCTCCAGCTTTTCGTAACTGTCAAAGGCAGGGAGTTGTGGTCGCGTATTCATTGTAGTTGTAGCTTTCGTGTGCTGCTGCCGAGCACTGAAATTTTAACACGATGGGCAAGCACCTTAATAGCTACAAGGCTGGGAGATTGCTCTCGAACATAGCAAGCGTGCAGGCAATTTGATGTGGGAAAAAAATGAAAATTGGTTTTTGGGGAAAAGAAATGGCGCAGAATGTCTCACATATCAGCAGATACCTGAAAGGCGCCTTAAGGGAAGGGATAAAAGAGGGACTAAGAGAAGAAAGGAAGAAAGAGGTGCCGCAGTGGAGGGCTCCGGAATAATTTCAACCACCTGGGGATCTTTAATGTGCACTGGCACTGCACATGCATGGGCGCCTTAGCATTTCGCCTCCATCAAAACGCAGCCACCGCGGTCGGGTTCGAACCCGGGTACTCCGGATCAGTAGTCGAGCGTCCTAACCAGCACGGCAGGTAATATTCACCGTGGCCGAGAAGTGCGTCTGGCGATGGTGCACCCAAAAGGATGCATCGAGAAACACAAGCTGCAAAAAGAGCGCTTTCTGAGGCAAGCAAAGCAAGTTTCCCGAACTGGAAGACGAGCTGCTCTGCTATGTGAGTAAAGTGCGGAACAACGGCTACGGGTTGACAGCGTACGTGCTGCACGACTTCTTGTGGGATGAGCGTGCACCAGAGCACAGCACCAGCTCGGAGTCGGAAGACTCCGCGAGTGACGACTGAACGTAGATAAATGCCGCTCATTCTCTGTTTGGTGTGTTTTTGCTTTAAGAAAAAAGTTTTTGCGCATCGCGTGTACGGGCCACATCCCAAAAATTGGCCCTTGAATCTGGAAAAATAAGTGTGGCCCTTCACGCATTTATACAGTAATTCCAGTTATATTGCTGCGCAAGAAATTTGGATTGTTTTTTTTTTGAGAACACAACGGAGGGATTGCTGGCACATGTGCTACCATATTTTTCAATCACATCAGCTTTAATTACTTCCCTTTCTACTAGAGTCTTCCACCTGTGCAACACTGCCGGGTTTCCTAGCACCGGAGTGCAATTGTGGCATTTCAGAATGTGCTCGGTCATTTTGCTTCCTAATTTCTTTTAAATATCTTTTGCGTGCTACTTTAGCCTTCCATTAAGGGGAGACGCGGGTCTTGAAATGATTAAAAAAAAATGCGAAAATTTCGATTTTGCAAAAATGGCATATTCGGGATCAATACACTCTAAAGTTTCTGCTTAAAGGTCTCAAGGTTTAAATTCGGCCTCCAAGTAATAAAATATCTATATATTTCACGCCTAAAAAGCCCCGAAATGGCGATTTCGGAGCAAAGTGCGGCAGGACTTCGTGCCCGTCACTTCCCACAACCCCATTACCAATGGCCGCCATCTTGGTTTTATTTGAAAGCTAGGCCCGTTCCCCACTACATGGTATTACTTACTAATGTGAAATATTTTTTGAATGCCCACATTCCACTCTTTTTTGCGGCCTCTACGACGACCTACGAATGGCTGGCGCACGCACTTCGCCGCCGCGGTGGCTGAGTGGTTATGGCACTCGGCAGCTGACCCGAAAGATGCGGGTTCAATCCCGGCCGCGGCAGTCGAATTTCGATGGAGGCGAAATTCTAAAGGCCCGTGTGCGGTGCGATGTCAGTGCACGTTAAAGAACTCCAGGTGGTCGAAATTTCCGGAGCCCTTCACTACGGCGTCTCTCATAGCCTGACTCGCTTTGGGACGTTAAACCCCCATAAACCAATCAAATGCAATTTCCTCAGCTTCATATTTTTTGCCAACATGACTAGCCTTACAGAACTTTTATTACATTTTTATGGTGCAATTTCAATTAATCTTATACCATTGAATTCAGAAAAAAACTCAACTGTGGAGCTATGCTATTTTCGTTTGGCTCAAACATTTCAAATTTTGTGAACCACAATGTCACCTAACTGTACTTCATAATCATGTTGCTTGGACAAAATTTTACATTTTTTATGTGATGACGAATTTCAACAACAATATAGTTAGCATAGGTTCAGAAGGTAGGTCTTTGGCTACAGCCCCATTTCAATCGAAACCAACAAATATAGAAAGAAAATGTCTTAACCCCCAAGAATTTAACTATTAAGGCTTCAGTTATTTTCCTATAATATGGGAACTAATAGTGATATACTAAAACTAATTATATTATTGAAAACAGGAAGAAGAAACACATATACGCACCTAATTTCATTACCATATATTTAATAATAAAAACGTTCATTTTATGACGCACTTCTCCTCCCAGTCTGGCCAATATACCGCTTAACACAGGCCAGTGTTATGGAATAAACCGCTGGCCAGTGGTAAGCAGCATCTGCTGCCAAAAACCCACTGAACAAACCAGCTAGCAGGCCCGATTAAAGTGGCAGTTACTCCGCACTTTCACAGGATTTTGCACAATCTTAAGAAGATCAGTGCGACAACTGGTGTCAAAGTGGTTTTTTCTGCACCAGAAAAACCCTTCAGAATATGCAGAAGAGTGAATGCTAATAACAAGACCGTCACTTGTTCAAAGCGTCATGAGCAGTGCTTCGTGAGATGGTCAAGCACAGGTTGCCAGCCATCCCTCTTCGCTAGCAAGGCCGATCCCAGCTAGCAAGGCCGATCAAATGGACCAAAAGAAAGTGGCAGTTATCCTGTACCTTCATGGGATTTCACTCAATCTTAAGAACGGCGCAAGGGCTGGTGTCAAAGTGGTTTTTTCTGCACCATAAAAACTCTCCAGAATATGGAGGAGAGCGAATATGAATACTACTACCGTTGACTGGGAGGTGTCTTATGAGACGCTAAGGGAGCACGCAAAAATTCCTGAAAACAAATCAGGCAGCAAAATGGCTGAGCACACTCTGAAATGCCGCAATTGCACTCCCCTGCTTGGAAACATCGCAAGTGTCACACAGGCGCAAGATGCAACAAGGAATGAAATAATTTAAGCTGATGAGATTGAAATAATTGGAAGGGACACTTAAACTCCGCCTTAAGGTTACGTGACCTAGGTGGCCCACCTGCCTACTAGGTTCCTTCTCAGGGGATTTTAATGCAAGAGCGTTAAGGAGCTCGTGTTGTCAGCGTCGTTGACCGTGAGCGAAAAATCTGCAAAAAAATCCCCAGAGAAGCAACCTAGGAAACAGGCGGGCCGCCTAGGTCATGTAACCTTAGGCATTCATGACGACCTGTCCACCGGATTATAAGCAAACTGCACACCGCAGCAGCTGGCAGTTAAATCATGATTGGCCGTGAGAGGTCGCTCGGGAAGAGCAACCTGAGCCACACAAACCCCACTGATGGCAGCACCTGCCATCACAAGGCAGTGGTGCATCGCTTAATCACTGTACCAGGAGAGGTATGAGGACTCCCAGGGCTCTATGAATGCTAAGTAAAGAGTAACGAACTCTGCATATGTGGGCATTAACTCACTAAAGCTGTTGTGTCATGCCCTTAAGGCGAAGCGCAAGTATCCCTCCAATTTTTTTGTGATGTTTTGTGCGCAGTCAACGACACTGATGGCGACACCGGATTATCTGCAACACAAGCTCCTTAACGCAATCCCATTAAAACCTGGTAGTACATACGTCAGCAATCCCTCAACTGTGCTCTCAAAAAATGAATTCAAATATCTTGTGCAGCAGAACTGGAATTTTGCAATTCACCTCTTGGGATGACGAGATCTCAGTTGATTTGATTTGTGCGTGTTAATTTCTCTGTTTCATTTTGTTCATAAGAGAAGCTGCTGTATAAAAGCAAATGGTCTGTCAATAAAAGCCTGAGTTGTTAGCGCTCTGTCCTGTCAACTTCATGGCTTCCTGTGCTTAAAAGCAATTCCAGTAATGCACCAACTAGCATGCAAAAATGTCTCCGCAGGTTGGTTTTTAACTGAGTCAAAAGAATCACAAAGCCTCAGCATATATGGCATACAGCTTCAGTACATTTTAGCATTGGCAATCTGCCGTGACGCGAGTTGCTGCTCAATGTTCAAAGCTTGTCACTTCTGTCTAATGTACACAAACAAAAGCACTGCACTCCACAACAAAAGAGCAACAGACAGTCGCCGTCGTGTTCAAGACAAAACTGATAATCAGGTGCCGCAGCTGTACAGGCCTTAACACTTTGTTGTTCCCAGCAGCATAGCAGTTGTGCAGGTGCTGTTCATAGTTAGAACAATTTCACTGCACTAGATGGCCAAAAAGCCAGCAGTTGTGTTTCCTGCCATCTCTGTTGCCTGTATCCATACTAAGAACTGAGCCACTCAGGCATGTCTGCTACACTGCACTGAATGCTAACCACACACAAAAACCAATAGCAATGCACAAAAATGTGACTCAAGAATTACATTTTAAGCGTAAATAGCACACAAAGCCATAAGTATTCTTTCTTTACAGTTTCTGGCTTTGGGTCTGAGGGTTGCCTAGCTGCAGAACAAGCCAGAGCTGCAGGGCAGTGTGTCTCGACAAGACGACCTACCAGAACCATCACCAGAGCACTGAAGGCCTTTTAGTTGACGCGGAGAAAAGCGACACAAAACGAGAACAGCGAGCTGACTGTTGCTGCAAGGGCAGGCATCTGCGGCCAATCTGAGGCCGAATATTCCGAGTCCCGTTCCGACATGCCTGTGTCACACTCTTTTTTTTTTCTTTATTTTAAACACACGTCGAACCTCCCATGTTCGTTTCTATGAGGCAAAAGTACTGCACGAGAACTGAAAAACGGAAACGAAAGGAAGGAAAACTAATGCATTGCCTCGGCACTCGAGGACGACGCAACGGCTACGAGTGTGTGGCTGAGCTAATTCACAGGTATCATGCCTGCACATGCTGGAGGGCACAGCTTGCCTTGAAACTGAAACTGACGCGCACGATGCTCCAAATAACCACTCACGATGGTTGTAAGCACTGGCTCGTCCAGCGTGTTGAATTCTTTTTCTTCCTGTGGGTTAGCTGCGGCAGCAATGTCACCTTCCAGAGGCGTGTCATAGTCCTGGTAGGGCGGTCTCTGGTAGCCACTTGCGCCAGACTGTGGACAATAAACATAGCGCGTGTAAAAACAGTGAATGCTGCCAAAGCATACAGGATAAATCCAAGCGGGCATCCAGGCAGACACACTGCCTGGTCCACTGATCCACTATGTTACCGGCACATAGCAGTAATAAATGAAACGAACAAGTGGCAGATCAGTTCCAATTCAATAATTTTGAAAACCTAGAAGCCAAGCGCGACGTTGACACTCTGAGTATGGTCCGCCTTCCACCAATGTTAAGTAGATAAAGTACAGTCAGCGAGCACAGCACACAAACTGAAGTATCAAATCAACGGGCTAACAATCAATATCGCTGAACTACGGCAGTAAACGCAAAAAACAACTTATGACATCACATTTGACACGTATGTCACAGCTCACCTGTAAAATCGCCTTGTGTTCGGCCATATTGGCTACCGAGCCATTGCTTCTAAGCCGCTTTTTCTTAGTTGAAAGTCAGAAATAATGAGCACATTATACTAAATAGATATTTAACAAAATAAAATAAGCAAACACATATTAACACTCATTAACAGTGCACTCTTCAGATCAAACCTTTCTCAGCTATTTTTCGTCTTCTTGGAGCAAGTCACAGCCCATAGGCTACGGTGTTAAAACATCCAGTTCTTGCGGCAAGTGCAGCTAGTGCAGACCACGACCTCGTGCAAACTGAAGTCTGAAGCCCTTTTGCTAATGTAGGGACTTTAGTGCAGACTGGTGTAGACGTGCGGGCCAGGGTGCTGATCTAAAACTGTTGACTCATAGAGAAAGTAATCTGTTGGGTTGTGTTTACAACCTTTTCCAAATGGAGTACAACTCTTCGTATTGTGAAGACGAGCCAGCTGAGAAATGCCCTGGGAAACGCCGGAGAACTGAAACAGAACCGGAAATTATACTTCAAGGAATGTTAGCGAAGCAGCTTGAAACCCGCTTTTCAGTCAAACAGTTAAGTGTGCGCCAGAATTGTCTCCATTCCTCTTTGTATTGGAGCGCTCTTGGTTCTCACTATTATTTACACTGGTATCAAACGTTTAGTCTTACAGAGCAACAGAAACATTTCACGGCTGCTGGGAACTACGTGGAGCTTTCCTATGCAGGCACCCGATCGTTGGGCGAGTACAAGGCAGATGACTCGCAAGAACGACGGAAGCGTGCTTTATTAGAATGTGGCCTTACAAGTGAAGAAGTCGAACTCTATCTGCAGTCAGAAGATACCGCTGTGAGTCGCCTGTCATTGTGCATTTGTATATTTGGATCATGTGCGCGAAAATGGCGATGTTAGCATCGTCGCATATTATCAGCGCGACGTCTGAGATACTCGTCGAAAGCTACTGCTTACCGGAATTATGTTAATGTGCCGTTAGCTCGGTTCCTATGACGGACAAGTGAGTCGCTTAACTGATTATGGCTGCTTGTTGCATTCTATTTCAGGCAATGAAACAAAAGCACCCTTTGATGGATCCAAGTTTATTCAATTCCAAGGTGGAGGAAATAGAGTGGAAGATAAGTAAGAATAGCACCAACAATCAACTTTCTGATAATATTCAGGACGAAATGTGTCGTGGCAATTTAAAACTGAGCAACATCATGTCACAGTCAGAAGGAATCACTTGCAATGAATTACCTGCGAAGGTTCTGAAAGATCCTATGAGCCACATTGCAGACTTTTCACAGAGGTTGATGGAAAGGGTAATGAGTAAGAGGAAAAATAAAAGAAAAATGGAACCAAAAACTTATTTGCTGAACACAAATATCGACAAGCAGCGTGCACCAGATGAGATGGGTGGAAGCACTGAAGACGACACTCCTCGTCCAGATCCCACGATCTACCATGTCGTAGTGCCCATTCCTGAAAATGATATAGCATCAGAGAGACTTGGTCTTGATGAGATCAAGAAGTTGCCACGCTTCCAAAACTACAGTCCAGGGAACAAAAGCCAAGTAAGTCAACACATTTTGTATTACTTGTGATGCCTCTTATTGCCAAAGGCACATTTTGTCATTTTGGAAATAAGCTGACTACCCAGAGCTATGGTGTTTTAATGTCTGCAACTCTGCAGAGCAGATTATAACTCCCAAGACATTCACAGGACCTGTTCCTGACTTGTACATTTTGCAGTTCTGTTTGAAAGTGGCTGCAGTAGCTTCCGATGATGTCACGCAGGTGCTGTACTTAAAGAACCTCCATCACAAAGTGGATATTCGGGAACTTATGGCACTGTTTTGCCGCTTCGACGAAGACACTTGCAGGGTGAAGTACAGGCTCCTGTCAGGAAAACTAAGGGGACAAGCGTTTGTCACTTTCCCATGTGAGTGCACGGTCTATGTCAATTTTAGCCTTGGCACAAAAACTTTCTTTTGCACCTTGTGTAGCACTGTCTCTCACATTTCAGGTGTAGAGGCAGCAACAAGAGCACTGGAGCTGTGCAACGGCTATCTTCTGCGAGGCAGGCCCATCATTATCGAGTATGGAAGAAATGAAACATAAAAAAGCTGCCATTACCAACTGCCTAGCTGTATACTGAACAGCAACTTCTGTTCTTAGTAGTACTTTTCACATGCATCACGTTCAGTGAATCTGCATGCCAGAGGACGTTTGCATGTATCATGATGCTTTTGATAATGAATCCTATTCCATTAGCTGAGTCCATACTCACTGTCTAAACCAATGTTGGCACCCTTGTCTATGTCACACTACTTGCATAAAGAGTGAAGTTGACAATTATAACTATAACTGTAGTCATGAAAGGAAAGGCACAGTTATAATGTTGCCCAGTGTGGACATGCGAATTGTGCCATTAGGAAAGAAAAGCAAAAGAGAGTCTCTCTGCATTACCCAGAGTTCTAACACGGAAGCGTTATCACACAGTATATGGGGTTCTTTATTTCACTTGCATCGAAATGTCCAGCAATTTGCGTGGCCAGTGTACAAGCATTAATGGTCCACAAAGAGAAAATTGACAGTTTTGTGTCCTTGCAGGGAACTATTCCATCCTTTGATCCACAATGTAAGCACATGGCAGCTGAGTGATGTCAAATTACATAATGTTGAAGGCTTATCATCTGCCTACAAGTTTCTTTCACCCTATTCATTTCTACTGCACTAGCCAATAAGTGCACTGAAATATGATGAACCCAACCCTGGTCATTTCAAAATAGGGCAATGTTTGTATTCACTTTTATTTCTTCAAAGTGACAACACAATACAAAAAAGATGGAGAAAAGTCTCTGCTGGTTGCTATGATGATTCAGGTTTAAGTCGTTCTGTCCAATCATATGGCTTCCACCATTTGGCAAATTCCAGAACTTTCTTTTTCTGCTCATCAAAGTTCTCATGGCGCTGTTTCAACCACAGTCTTGGTTCCAAGTCTAGCATGCCACCTACCACTTCCTAGAATAAAACAAACATTTTCACTGTCAAGAGCTGTTTGTATGGTTTGTGGCTATCCTAGAGCCTATGCTCCTTGCCACTAGAAGAGACTGTAAGAATCTTTAAAACTGAATACTGCAGCATAAGTTCTTGAGAAGATTGCAAGTACTGAACACTACCATTTTGAACAACGTTGAAATTTTTATGAATGTATTCTAGATGACAGGCATTGTTTTGAACAATTGTCAACCAGGACATGACGATATAAACTGCTAATCTGGAGCAGCTTAGACATTTATAACCTTTGTGGTGACAGGTTGGCTGCCCATCAGAAATGGCATCAGTCAAGACTTTTTTGGAGCATTTGCATTAAGCAGCAGCAAACACTTTTGTCATTTATTGCACAAATCTTCATATGGAAACAAAGGTTCCAAATTTCATAACATTTTCTTTAGATGTACGATTGCATTTTTTATTCAGGATACCCTCAAGAGTCCTCAGTTTGAGTGTATTACATGAGAGGCAAAATACAAACTCGTATTGGAGTATGCATAGGCAAAAAGTCCACAAAACAAGTAAAACTGCAAGTATATTCATAAAAAGAAACAAGTAGAAATTTCCTACAAGAAATGTGGTTGTTGAACAGGACTAAAAAAGGCATAAAATGATACATACAAAATGGCAAAAAAGAAAACTGCAAAAAAACGTCAATAAGCAACCGTATACATCAACAGCTCAATAATGATGTGTTACAAAGCAAGGTGCTATTGAACAAATAAAAATACAAAAGGCTTCTAGATGCCAATAGACGAATGTAAAAGCTCTTGGAACATAAATAAGTTAGTTTCGATGGCGATGCATGAAGGTAAGTTGTTCAAATCTATAATTGTGCAGCGAATGAATGATCTTGCAAAATGATAAGTACGACAGATGGCCAGTTTAACTTAGCATGGGTGTTCATGAAACAGAAGAATGGCAGTTGCAGGTTAAAAAGATCCTCATAAGGAAGTGGATGATTATAAAATTTATGAAAACGAGTTACAGGGGTTGAGACGCCAAATTTTGAGGCCATTTGCCAGCAAGTTTCACGTACGGTGATGCCGCCATGCAGCCTCCTCTAGAACCACCAGAGAGATGATACCAGCGTAAGGCGAACAGCTTGGGCTGACGTCTACCGGCCAACTTCTATACTGTTATTTCTGTCACACAGCGCTTTTAGTGCATTCTTGCATTTTGAGTAGCGCTGTTCACACAGCTGCGGCACAATACATTAATGTAGCATCCAAGCTCGCCTGTAAAGCACATATAATGGGCAGAAAATATAAAGCAATCGCATTTTCCGTACACTGCAGTGCTTGAATTGTCCGGTCAAAGGTGAGATAAATCTGCATACATTCCCTCCAATTCCAAGCTCAAGAAGGAGTGGATAATCAAGTTAATTAAGATCTCAGTGTGGGTGTGCCAGTAATTCATCATAAAAATTTCAAGCAGCGCGTTGAAACGGTGACGACGAAGAAACGTGCAAATGACAGCACTCGCACTGCAGCTGTCCAACATGTTTCATGAATGATTCAATGTGTGAAACGCCTGCAATCAGTAGTCGCCAAATGCACACTGAAATTGGAGTCTGTTGAACTTTACGGCAAAGTGGACCTACATCCACAGCATTTGTGGCACCGAGGAAGTATTAGCACAGCTTCTCTTTAAACGTGGTGCTACCTCGCTTTTCAAGTGATCACTGCTGAAAAACATTTCTGTCAGGGCTTGATCACAATTTACTTCAGCAGAAATTGTCGCCTACTTGTAATGCTCTAAGTTAAATCAGAACATGCCAACCAAAAATTTGGTGCCTCCACCCCTTTAAACTGGCTATCTTGTGGCAGTTCACTAAGTCTTCAAACTAAGTGTGATTTATTAGTATAGTGTTACACAGGAGTGGTGTGAATAACTGAGGAGATCAAATGCACAGCACGGTTCTGCAAAACTTTGATGTTATTAAAGGGGCCGTGAAACACAATTTCACTACATCCTTTTGCCTGTTGGTTGCATAGAGTAAGTTGCAGCGATGCTATTAGCATCAGTCGTACCACGTATATTCAGATTTTTAATATTTTAATTAGCTCACAAAATCAAATTCGTGGTGCTGATGGTGTCGCCACACAGTGGCGGTTTTTAGCAGTAAATATGACATCATTGGGTGGGACCTTGATGTTGGACAAACAGTATATATATACTGCAAATTGTGTTAGTAAATTGATACGTTTTGTCAAATTTTTGCATTTAATATTAGATCAATGAAACCAACACGTTTGCCTTACGCACTGCAAATCAAGCAAAACAAAAAAAACACCACCACAGGTTCTGGCTACTGCTCTGCATCGAAGGACTGCACCTATATAACCCAGCATACAGCACTTAGGGCTGCTCTCTATATATCTGAGAATGGCTTGGCGGAATCGACCCAATCAAGCCATTGCATTCTACAAGCGTTCGTATTGGTCCCAAGGAAGGCCGCAAAGAAAAAAGCCGTTTCTGTCACATTTACCAGTACACATCGTCAGCTTGTGAAGGATCGCCAGACAGTGGCGCCAGATGGCGCCACATTCCCGTCAACAGCGCGCGTGCCTTGCTCGCAATGACCAATCAGCGCATCTGTAGTGGTGGCCACAGTAGGCGGTAGCAGTACGCACTATGCTAAAAGTATCTAGTATCTCATGCAGGTCGTCACTTTATCGCAATATCTCATGCTCGAGTTCGTTTAAGTCAGGGAAGGCCATTGATCAATGTTGCCTCCTGCGCCGTCGACGTGACATGAAGCATCGCTGGGCCAGCTAGGTGTCCGAGTCGTTGCAACCATGGAAACGACGCTGCCAGCCTTGGCAAGAACAAGTTGCAGTGCACAGGCAACTATGCTGTGCAAACTTTCGCGACGTGCTCAGATAGGCTGTTTCGATTGGTCCTGCCCAGTGGCATCATCGGAAAAGTGAAATGGGAGTAAGAGGCACCGTGAAAATAGTGTTGAGGGAAGCATTTTGTTTGCTTGTATCTTGAAATTTCTTCATTGAATAACTCCTGCTCCTAGGCACCAATTCCTGTAATTCTTTTTGAGTAAACATCTGTGTGACAAAGAATTTGCCTGAAGTATAGGCAGCATCCCTTCAAGCAGTGTTTCACAGCCCCTTTAAGTATGCTTGTTCAAGATCCAAATAGCTGACGCAAATTAACGTTGGGGACGTACTGGTGTTATGTATGCTAGTTGTTTTACATTGATGGGGCCTGTTTAAGGGTATGCTTTATGAAGCCCAGCAAGCGGTTAGCAGAAGCCAGAGTTAGACTGATGTGATGGTTTCATGACATGTTTGACTGAAAGTCAACATAACGTAAAAATTACATTAGACTAAGTTCAAGACCAGTGTTATTAATGGAATACCTGGTGGATATGTGGTTGCAGCGAGTGAAAGACATCAGTTTAGCTTTAGACAAACTGAGGGACATTACCCAGACAAACGTTGCTAATCTTGTTCAGTCTAATGAGCGACATGAGCTTGTCCTTTATACGATAATATTTATGGTTATCACAAAGAACTACGGAAATATATTTTGGATGCAGATGGCTACAATGCACATGTGAACAACATATTTCAGTAATGTGACACCAGCCAGCTGGCACAAACATTTGCTATAAAAGACAGAAAGGCAAACTTCTTGGTTAGTGCAAGAGTCGGCAGATGAAATCTTGACCACAAAACTACTACCCTCGTTTCCCTTTACCTTCCTGAAACAAAAACCGAAAACAATAAGAACAAACATGATAAGTTTGCAAAACTCGTTACCTCAATACCCCTGTAACAGCAGGCAAAAACATAAGTTTGATAGTTGTACCTTTCCGAAATACACTGGGAAGTGCTTTTCGTCTTCAATGACATGAGCAAATCCTCCTTGGAGACCAAAATCTACAGAAAAGTACGGCAGCCCTCTGGGGACCTGCAATGATAACAGAGGCTTAGACAGCATCAAGTCACAGGGCTAAGAGACAAGGTTTCTTGCGCTGTCCCCTTTCTCCATTTTGTTGTGCATACAGGCCAAATCTGCAGGACTTCCTTACAAAGAGTAGAATGGTGCCCATGACCAAACTAGCTCAGTTAAAATAACTAGTGCCATTATGTTATGCCACAACAACATTACACATGAGCTGCTTATCAAGTGAATGCATGGCCAGAAAAAAAAGAAAATGAACAGTAATGAAAATGATAGCTGTGATCAACAGTTAGTGCACAGAACTTCTCGAGTGTTTAAAAGAAATAATCATATTTTGTTGCCACTTGCAATAATTACCCGCGTCACTGATTTACAACTAGTGTTTGCAACAAGAATGTAAAACATGCATTTTTGGCAAGAGCACAAGACAACAAATGGCACTATGGTGTGTGACAGCCTTTTGGAGATACACTTTTCTTAAAGCGATCACAGTCTCTATGCCCCTTCCTAGTCCATGGTCTATGCAACAGCAATCCTGAACACAATTGTAGTTGAAATGCAAAGATCACTGCAGGGTGCTGCAGCTTTACTGCACTGACAGCCACCAGCTCTTAACACACAAATAAAAATGCTTGGCATGACGCAGTAAATGGGCAGCATCACGGTTCTCAAAGCTTCTACCCTCCGTAATGCTTTGACACAGTAGCCATACAAAAAAAGAGCTCCAGGCAACTCTGCTGACTGGGCACAGAGTTGTGTTGAAAACAAAGGCTTTCTTCCTTCCATTATCAATTTCGATTTACCAGTGGCACACTCGGCTAAAAGCCAAAGAAAGCTATACAGTCAAACACTCCTAGAATGAACACCTCTACTACAAAATGACCTGTTTAATGAAGAATGTAACTTGACCTGTCCAGTTTTGCATACTAAGTTGTGAACAACACTACAATGAAGACTACTACCTGCCAATTGTCCCTTTGTAACCAACATGCACAGCAAGGCACGATAGTTCCTAAAGTAATAATTTCACACTAGCAAGGCATGAATACTGAAGTGACCCATGACATTGTGGCATCACAAAATAAAAGCAGCTCAGCGCCTCACACTGAAAGCATATGCGAAAACATGACTAAAGTGACATCCTCCAATAGGGCTCCAGTCAGTCGAACTATATGGCACCATGGCGTGCAAGCGCAAAAAGCAGCAAGTGTACATGCATGCACGCATGCAACATATTCATGAGCAGCAGAGGCGGTTTTGTCAGAATGTGCAATGCCAGTGTTTCCACGCCTGCCAGAACACACTTTCTACTCTCAACAAAAGTACTAAACATTCACGCAGCCATCAAAGTGATTTCCATCACGGAAACAATGAATAACTGCGCAAAAAGGACAGGACAAGAGAGAAGAATTCATTCATTGTTTCCCTAATGTCGCACCAACTAGCCCCTCATTGCACTCTTTGATTTCCATCCCCTGATGGAACATGTCGCTCAGCACCTTGCGTAGCTGCTGGCGAAAGGCTGGGTTTACCTCAGCTCACAGGACTACCGCGATAATGCCAGTGACTGTGCCGACTATTGCAACGCCGTGAGTGCTGCCACCAGGCTTCAAGAATTGCTCAAGAGGTACCACACACATGCTAATGGAGCATCAGAAGTGACCATCAACAAGTGCGTCTGAGTAAATGATGACATGCTCATTTGAACACAGTATGGACTCCATTAAGGAGATGCAGGAGATCAACCAGGACGATCTAGCAGATAGTGACAAAGAGCCGGCCAAAGACTTGAGAGTGGTAACAACTCACAAAGCCATGGGCATATTCAATGCTCTGCAGTTGTTTCTCGTACCACTCCTGGATTTTCCAACTTGGCATGCTGTCAGCTTTGACATGATCAGGTAAGCTGTAGTTGCGTATTCTGTCGGGTACACTGTTCAAAAAAGATCACCGGCTTCTTCCACAAACTATATGCCATACCCGCCTGAAATAAAGCTTGGTTCTTTTCAAGATGCTAATCAAAGTTTATCAGGGGCCACACGGAGGTGCGATCGGCATAACAAAATGACCTCTATAATTGAGCAATTCTCCAGCCCCATGCATTTCATTATAGAATCATTTGAATGTACCTGCAGATGCCTAGCCTCTTGTTGAATTTAAATAAAAGTTCAGCATTTAGTGATTTCACAGTTTCCTGTAAACTGCACAGTTAATGTAAAATATGCAGCAAAACAGTGACTATGCAAATAAAGTGATGAAATCCACACAGTACACTAAGGAAAAACGTAAGTAGTAAGAAGCACAGATAGCGATAGCACTGCAGAGGTAACAAACCACACTACCATTTCCAAAAAGTTTCATGGATACTATTAGTGTCTGATTGCACACTTTGGCCTAAAATTAAGGCTTCAAAAAGGGGGTGTGCAAATTACGTGGTGATTTCACAAACAAGTCCTAAAAAAAAAAAAACTCTACAAAGGCCAATTGTGTACATGGTATACTGCCACATATAAGTTGACCCCGCAACTCGCACCTCTCGCTGGCCAAAAAATTACAGGACACTGAAGATTACTCAGGTGCAGTGAATGCGAAAGCTTTTCTATGTCATCGTGGGCTACTAGTTAACTATATTTGTTTGCCAGCTAGTACTAGTTAGTAAGTAGTACTAATGTCTGAAAAGGTCTTTTCAGTGAAGGCATTAGGGTGAATGCCTTTAAGAAAGACCACACGACATACACATATATATAAAGCATCGCTTTAACCAAATCACAACAACCACTTCCAGTTTAGCTAATGTTACTTGCTGTCTGACGACGTCACTCACAATTCCAGGGCCATGGTGACGTCACAGTAAATTGTCGTGGCCCGAGTTTGAAACCCACTTTGAAAGAAATTTTCTTTTTCTTTCATTCCTGACGATATAGGCAGTGCCGATGATGTCATGAGGTCATGTGCGTTTTCTTACAGTTTCTTGTGGATGGTCAGTCAGCGCCAGATTTTAACTTTAAAAAATTGACTCCAAATGCAAATCAACGTATCCCCCTCCTAGCCCCCTCCTCCCCTCAGACCCACGTTATGTAGTTCCTCGTGCGATGGCAGAACAGCGGCATGTGCGCAGCTGAAAGCAATATGGCCCAAAATAGGGTAAAACAAAACTGAAGTAAACATACTGAATTCCGCAAGCTCTTCTTTGACAGGTCTACCAGCTTTTTGTTTTGGGCCCATTCACTTTCACATTCCAGAATGGCTTTCTGAAAAAGGGAAACAACAGGTCACAAGTACATATCGATCACCTGATCTTTGTAACCATTGTGCAACTAAGTGTGCCAGTGTCCCACTGGTATGCATAGAAGGCACATAATTTTTCTACTATGTATTACTGTGCACTTCCCACTACTATCAATGCTACTATTCTTATTACTATGCAATAATGTTGAATGTTTGCTTTGCACGGTCACGGATGCATAATCACTATTGCAATTCAACAAAGAGTATCTATACAACCCACACGAATGTATGGTTACCAACTAAACTGCATCCGCCGCAGTGGCTCAACGGTTAGAGCGCTTGACTACTTAGGGCGCCGGAGTTACCAGGTTCGAACCTGGCCGCAGCCGTTCGATGGAGGCAAAGCGCATAAGGTGCCCATGTGCTGTGCAATGTCAGTGCATGTTAAAGATCCCCAGGTGGTGGAAATTATTTCCCAGCCCTCCACTACAGCCACCTTTCTTCTTTCACTCACACATTCCTCCTTTCCCCTACAGGGCAGCTTGGGTGTCCACCAAGATGTGAGACAATTACTGTGCCATTTCCTTTCCTCAAAAACCAATTTTCTAACTAAACTACACACTATTTTTCATTACAAATCCGCTTACAGAACAAAAAGAGTGCTAAGAGAAAGTTTAGGGGAAGCATGAAGTGAACCTGTACTTGAAACAAGTGCACTTTAACATGCTGTCCAATGCGTTCACAAACACACAAGGCAAGTTCATGAGTGCTGCGATACCACTAACCTTGAAGTACATTGGTGCCAAATTTCCTACATCCATGGGCACAGGTAAGCACTCTATAACAGCATGTGGATGATGCCGGAATGCAACTGCTGTCTCCATAAATATTGTGTCTTTTCCCATTTCCTCAAACATTTTGGTCAGGCCTTTCCTGAAAACCTAAATCATAAGACAGAAAGATTGAAGAAGATATAACGGTATTTAGAACAGCATCAGAAGTGTGGTTTTGAATTTAGGAGCCATAGCACGGTACCACTCCACTATGGCTTGAATGTGGAACAAACATAATACGCAGGCAGCATTTTTGGTACACAAGCTCTCTCTGGAACTTAACGGACATTTTCAGGCATCATTTCAACTGAAACTAGAGACAAACATTGAGTCAAGAAAGACTATTATATTATTCTTCTGGGACTTTAAACACCCTTGTGATAAAGAGAGGTTCTTCGTCAGCAGAAAAATACAAGACTGAAAACTGAAATTCCCTCTCTCTCTATGGGAGAGAGAGAAAGGGAAAAAGAGTCATGGCCGTGGTACCCAAAATTTGCAATCTCCAACTAAAGTATTGCAGGGCACCCCACTCAACAGCTTCACCTGATATTCATGCACAGATAGCCAAAAAAGATATGAAGGAGTGAAAATCCTTCTGGAACCAAACGCTTCTGGCATTGCCCTACCAATGACATGCACCTTTGGAGTCTAAACATGGCACTCTGCAACAATTATTCCGACACCGTCCTTTTCTTCAGCAACTATAAAAACTCATTGTGATCCTGATGGCAAATATGGCCATATAAAAATGGACAATATGTAAATGTAGACAGATTCAATGTTGAAATTTACATTTAAAAAATTGCATTTGCCATAGAGCACCTGAGGAATTCAATACTGATAATGACATTATCAAACACAACTGACAAGTTTTCGTTCGTCACATAACTACACATTTTCTCTCTTGCCCTGACGCAACCTTCAACCCATTCGCTTCCAAATATGGCAATTCGAAAAAGTTACAACACCAGACAGCTCTTCCTAGGTCACCGAAGAACTTTGCAACGTCCATCTTCATTTCTTATTTTTGAAAAGCAATCCTTTTTTTCTAGGCCAGAATTTGCTCTACCATTTTGGCCAGCAGGGATTTCAAATGAAGCCAGCATCACTAACTTCATGACAACAGCTTTAGATGCTTCGAAAGAAGTTTGCGTGCACAATCACAGATGCTACGCTGCAAAGGGTTAAAATGACAGTAAGTGCTCAAGAGGTTCAAGACAATGCTTGTGTTGTGTGATTCTTGCATTCATCATGTACATACCTGCACTTCAAGCCAGACATCTTCATCAAGCAATGTTCCAGAAGAAACATGTCCTTGTGGGACGATTAAACAGTGGCCCTCAGTCAGTGACTGATGCGGCGGTAAGCATAAATAAGTCTGCAAAGTGAATAGTATAGAATAAACCACTGCAAGTTACATTTCCCACCGAGTTTACTGAATTTCAACCAAACCTTGGCTGCTTACCCTTATACCTATGGCGATGATCAGATGCTTTTTCATTTCATGGCTATCAAGGCAGTATTTACACTTCTCCAATGCTTTCGACATGTGCTTGTGCTCTGTCAGAAAAAGATTTAAAAAAGTATGTTCCCAATTAGTTGCAGTGTACACTGGCATAAAGCATTCAAGACATCTGCAAATTACAACGCAATGCAAGATTTCCGCTTTACCTGCAGTCTTTAAAGTTACCTTTTGTTCCTGTTACAGCTTTGTGAAAGTTACATTTCATTGGCACCACAAGAAAAGGCCTTTCAAAGGACATAAAATGCTTGACAACAAAACAGATTTCAAAAATAACAAAACAAAGACGATACCTTGGATGGCTCTCATTCGGTCCCTGGCATCCTGTTTCGCAGAAGAATCATATTGGCTTGCCTTATCCATGGCAGCATCATCAAAGTCATAATCTTGACTTGTCGAGGCTCGAACCTGGACAACGTTTTCCCCACATGTACACGTTCTCAAACAAAAATGTTCGAGGCCCATCAGAAACGGTGCACAGACAATGCCAGTGCAGCAAGACGAAGGTTATCATCATCCTCTCACCTTGCCAGCGAGGCGTGCAAACTCAGCATTTTGATCTTCAGCTGTAGTCATCTTCTCCCGCTCAAACTGATAACAGAAAAAAGAAAAAGTAATTCAGGTAGTGCAGTGCAAAAACAAAAAGTCGGTCAGTGTACCTTGTCAGCAATATGCATAAACATTAAAGGAACTCTGAAACGATTTGAATTTTGTATTCTGATGCATGGACCTGGCGAAAAAGGTTCTTGCAGCTGTTCAAGCTTAGGCGTTCAGCATAAAGGGCACTCTGCATAACGATGATTCATAAATCATCTTTCAAAATTCCACACCTCCACTCTTGTCCTTCAAAAGGGCTTTATGGTCATGAAACTTCTCCGTAACTCTATGGGAGAACTTGGTGGGCTGCCCAAAGCGGCCACATAGCAGCACTGGCGTCAGTTGAGCATGTTTTGGCGAGCGGTGGAACGGGAGGCTACCCAACTACGTAGAAAGCTATGTTTTGCAGTTCATTGTTTTCTTGTTCAAGCAGTTTATCAGGCACAGTGTTGAAGTATTTGAATGCGTGTACTTTCGTGAACCATCGAATGTTGTCTATGAACAATGCCTTTATTTTGTCACCGGCTGCCGCTCTGGCTATAGGAACAGCGGCGAAAAATGTTTCCCGTCTGACGCTCAACGGAGAGAAACGTGCAGATGTGCCATGCCCCAAAAAGAAGTCAGCGGCTTCTCTTCAGATTCACCTAACGTGCGTGTTTGTGAGAAACATTTTGATCTCATGGACATCATTCGTCACGACAAGTTTGTAGTGAACGGGGATGCTGTGTCGCTGCGACTCGAGCTGCCCAAGCTGAAGCCTAACGCTGTTCCTCAGTTACGCCAAGGGCTTCCATGATATTTAACCATGCCCAATCAACATTCTTGACCATCAACAAAGTGCAACCGTACCGCAACAGATGCCTGCACAGCAGCGGACACTTCAAGTAACTCGTTCCCGAACTACCCGGTCATCGACGATACTACTGAAGCAGCTAATGACGGTGAGCATCAGCGTCAACACAGATAGCTCACTAGTTGGTTGGTTGGTTGGTTTATTGGGTTTAAAGTCTCAAAGCGACTCAGGCTATGAAGGACGCCGTAGTGAAGGGCTCCGGAAATTTTGAAAACGTGGGGTTCTTTAATGTGCACTGACATCGCACAATACACGGGCCTCTAGAATTTCACCTCCATCGAAATTCGACTGCCGCAGCCAGGATCGAACCTGCGTCTTTCGGGTCAGCAGCCAAGCACTAGTGTCAATGCATCATAGCCTCAAATGCTAAAAGAAGGCGCTGGATGAATGACACCTTTCCTTTTCTTTTTCAGATACTGCAGAGAGTACACATTCCAGTCTGGATTTAGGCTTCAAAAATGTAAAGTCATTGCGCAATCTCGAGCTGTGCAGAGACTTAAATCACAGCTTTCGCGACTGTACTCGCAAAATGCCCAGACTGTGGAGGCAAAAAGTCAAGCCAAGAAGAGCTGCTATGTTGACGCCTCTTTTTCTTTTCGTAGTATATATGAATAAATTGTCCATTCTGTATAAGACACTCACTAGTTCATTTAGTGCATGTACACTGACGAAACGGTAAAGGATTAGTTGTGAAAATATGTTATATTAGTATATAAAGAAGACCATAGTACAGTGGTGTAATGGGTACCTGAGCACATCACCATTCAGAACGGTGCTATTCAATTAGGATCGAGGCAGTTAGCAGAGCTCTGCCGCAGCATTGTCACTTTATAAACAGTGGCACCCTGCTGGCAAAATGGCAACACTACACCCGCCAAATCAACCATTCATAAGCTCAAAAGATGAACAAATGAAAGTATCCTCTACAGCGCAAGTGTCGTGAGCGAAACTAAATGCACTGTGCTTTCGAAATCGAACACTGCGGTGCTGCACATGCCGGCAGACAGCGTGACATTTTGGCGCATTCGTCGGCTGAAGTCTCAGATACTTAGCCATTCACTAAACCATCCATTAAAACCATACGTCGTACAGTGATAAGCGCACCGCAGTACACACAACACATTGTTAAACCTGCAGCCGCGTTCACTGAAGCCAGGCAAGCAACGCAAGCACAGCACAAATCCAATGAGTGCCGTGTGATAACGCGGCTTTTGCTTTATGACGCACTGCGTTGCGGTCACTTGTGTATTGTAGGTTAATGAGCACATTGTGTGTTTAAGCAATGTTTCAATGTGCCATTACACGTGACAAGTCTCCATGCAGCAGCCAGATGGTTGCAGGTGAGGAGTGAGCCGTGGCATTGCGGGCAGTGCTGTTTCTCGATACAAGTATCAATCCGGCTAGGATTATGAAACTAGCAGACACGTGACCTCCGCTTCAATTTCGCATAAAATATTTTTAAAAAGAACGAAATAATAGCCCGGACGCGGAAGCAAGTTTTTCTGGTGCAACCACACTCTAAGCCGGCGGCACCGGTCTACCACTCACAGCTCTTCGATCGATGGTGGCACCTCTAGCAGCAGCTATTGTCCGCAAACCAAACTTCAGTGGATGTTTCATGACCAAACCCGCACCTTTTGGGTCAGCAGCCGAGCGCCTTGACCACTGAGCCACTACGGCAGCCTTGGAAACACTAGAATCACTCCTCAAACTCTACAATATAGTACTACTAAGGACACTATGCTCAAAATACAAAGCACACAAACAGCTTACCATTTGCTTGAGTGAATGTCGGTCATCATCAGCAAAGTATCGGACCCGTTCACCACCCCTGTCATGTGTAGCAACCTGTAAAACATCACTTCATTCACTGAAGACAATGCCAAAGTAGCCCAAATCACCAAATGGTAACTTTTGCTAGCATGGGGCAAATTTCTAATGTTTCCCAATAATCAAGTGCTCACCATTTGCAGGAGAGCTTATTGTAGGAGCACTGCACTTTCAGTAGACTGCCAACATTTGTTTTGTATAAAACCAGAATGTATAGCATAAGAATACAAAAACAGGCTATAGCGGAAAGTGGTAAGACACATTTACGAGACAAACACAGGCAGAAGGACAGGAATAGTGTTTGTTCCATGTCCTCCTCCTGCCTCTGTGTTGGTCTTGCAAATAAGTTTTACTCCCTTCTGAAACCATGAACCATCTAGGCCGTCTACAACTTTTGCTGAAAGACAAGTCAGTTGGAACACAGTAGACTTCCTTCGGAGCCGACACAGCTTTCAGAGGTGAAGTTTATTTTTTGGAGTAAACAGACGAAATATGGCACGCTTATTGGGAAGTGCACTATACGGATAAATACAAATTTTTTCTCATACATTTTCAGTCATTTGAACATAAATTATTTTTATGTGCTTCATTGCTACACCAAATTTGCAGAAAGAGTGGCATGACAACAAAACATGGTAGCAGCCTAGAATCACTTTTAAATGTAAGTCAAGGAGTGATTCATGCTGTAACATTCTGCAAAAATTTTTATCAACTTCTAAGTTTTTTCTACACAGAACATTATATCCATGCTTGCATAATGCACTCATTACTGTAATGTAAAATTAGAAAGAGTAAAAAATGAGAAAGTAATTGAGAAATGAAGGAACGTAACCGCATAGAGAATTTATCAAGGATAACAGTGCAAAAAACCACATGAAAATCCAAGAATCCACTGTCATGCTATGCCTTCTGCAAGCAGGACAGTGAGGTCAAAAACAATTTTTATAAAACTGGTATTTTCTTCGAGATCACAGGTAGTTTTGCTACCTACAGTCACAAAAAACATTTTTTAATGTTTCTGCAGGGCTGTTATGGGGGAAAATCTTTCAGGATATAATTAGAAAGTCCTTATAGATATGAAATCTGGTGTTTTTTAAAATTAAATTTTTTTAGATTTCCCCGCTTAAGACGAACTTGAAGGGACCAGAAAATTTGTTTGTCTTATCATAAGTTCATATTAATTTCATTCACTCTCATCGTATTCCTACGACATCAGCGTTACCTCTTTAAAAACAGCATCTGGATTATCAAACCCCTCGCTCCGTCATCCCATTGCCAGCATCTTTAGTTCACAAAATTTTTCACAGCTCTATGCACATCCTCACTTTTATATCTTCCCCCCCCACGCACATCACATTGCACCAGCCATCACCTACAAGTTGCCGTCATCGTTCTTGCACTGTCACATTTTCAAATTCCTTTTTTGCTCGCAAAGCTGCAGACTGGAGCGGCCTTCCAAACAACGTTGCTATCATCACGTGCTCATCACAGTTTGTTGAAAATGTAAAAAGTTCCTGTTATTGTAACTATGTTTTTTTAATCTTGCCACCTGTTATGCAACACCCCCCGTTAAATTAAAAGGGGAAGCTGGTCTTAGAAAAAAAAAGTTATTAATGAAGTCACAACTAGGACACTTTCTGGGAACATGTGCTTTTGCATGCTCATTCCATATATGTCATTTAATTTCATGCAGAACTAGTGCTTTGCACTTATGTATTATGTAAGGTTTTGGAGAGAAATTTTTAACAATTTTGCTGCAGGGAATTTTCAAAATGCATGCATTGGTTTGTATTGACATCAAGGAATATAGTAGGAATAAAATTACTAGTTTAGTTTAGTTTATTTTACGAGGGTTTAACATCCCAAAGCGACTCAGGCTATGAGGGACACCGTAGTGAAGGGCTCCGAAAATTTCGAGCACCTGGGGTTATTTGACGTGCACTGACATCGCACAGTACACGGGCCTCTAGAATTTCGCCTTCATTGAAATTCAACCCCAGCGGCCAGGAATCGAACCCGCGTCTTTCGTGTCAGCAGTCAAGAGCCATAACCGCTGAGCCATCGAGGTGGCCGAATAAAATTATTACCTTACCTATCATAGAACTTGAGTTATGGGGATTTGAAGTTGCCACTTCAGAAACGGGAAGAAAAGTTTGTATTCCTGTTTCTGGAATGGCAACTTCTAAACCCTATATCTCAAGTTTAATGATATGCAGGGAAATGGGGAAATTTTGACTTTCACTATAAAGTAGAATTAGGTTCTATCAAATGGTTCTTCACTTTCAGTGGAACCCTAGCTCTGAGTATATCTCAATAAAAGTGAACGAAAATTATCACAACAAAAGTGAATGAAAATTAAACAAAAGTAGTCTCGCATAACAATTTCTTAGCATGGAATGAGCACACACCTTTGCTTTCTTCCTCAAAGATCCACCCGCTTCCACAGGCTCTGACAGTGGATGTTCAAAGCCACGACTGTCAGTTTTGGTGAGAATGACCACTTCCTCACGAGAGCCACGTTGTGCTCCATCGGGGCACACAGTGGCACCAGCACTCTCTCTTGCCTTTCTTGCTTCCTCAATTTCCTTTTTGAGCTTGTCATACAGCACCGTATTACCGAGCATTTCTGCCTTTATAAGCTTGGCACCAAGCGTATTCAGCTCTTTGTCCGAAAGTATCTTGGCGGGAGTAGCACTCTCTTTCCTGCTCTCTAGGTCAGCTTCGTCCATTTGCACAAATTTCTTGCTTGGACTTGACCTTTCAGGTTCACTCGAAGCCTGGTTCTTACTTGGCAAGGAATTTTTCTTTTCGAGCTTGTCTTCAAGCTTCCCAGCACCTTGTTTGTCTATGAAACAAAAAGGTAGTAGTGCATGTTTGACCAGTGGGCACACTGTACACAGAAATCTAAATGTGTGCAATTTCAACTTTGTGTGACAAACAAGGAGAAAAAAGAACCTTTTGATTCCTTGTAGAATTCCTTTTTCATCCAGCTCGGCTTTGATGATGACGATGAGTGCTCCTTCTTGTAGTGATGCCTGTCAACGTGACGATCCTGAACAGAGTCATCCTCCAACGGTCTCTGAAATCTCCCCCGTTCCCCAGAGTGCTTGTCTGATCCCGACTGTCGATGCTCCCTGTCTAAGTATAAACAAGTTCGGTAAACATCTTAATATTCATTGAAAAGCAGTTTGCTAAAAGAATGTCCACCTCAAAGTTATATTTACGTTTTGTTTGGTAGTGTAGTTGGCCTCCGCTCTCATCATCTGAGCCTGGTTTCTGCATTCGTCCATACCTTTTTGACGAGCTGTGCCTTTCGTGATGTCTTTCTCCTCGCACACCTGCTCTTGACTCAGCTTCTGCAATAAGGGTCTCCAATTTTTCTAAGGACTGAAACAAACAAAACAACAATATTCTTAATAGAGCAACAGTTCCAACTGTTCCAGTTTCATAATTCCCAAACAAAGAAACACTTCCAACTTTTTATGTTTCTTCCAAACATGGTTTCTTTCCTAAAGAAAGATCACTTGGTTCGAATAAGAGCTGTAGAAGAGTGCACAGCAGTAAACAGGGTATGGCAGGGATAGCCACACTACCATTTAGAGAGGGTACTCCGAGTGTCTTCGTTAGATTGAACTAAGAGTACATTAGCCTTCATGTTGCCAAACCAAGTGATCTTACATTTCTCAATAATGGCAAGTGGTGGGTTGTCTGCGAGAATATCAGAGCACTTTGTGCAATTTTGCATGAGTCAGCTGTTCATGTCTCGAGAAGCTCACTTTTTTTTTTTGTTACCAAAAATGGCTCACTTGTCACTTATCATGCACAAAATGGTTGCCATGCCATGACAAAACTTCAATTTACGAAACGGGCCGAAGTGATGCAGTTCTCATATGTGCAAATGCCAGGGCTGAAAGAAAAACATAGTCAGGCTGAAAAGAAAGGTCCCTCTTTGGTCACAGCAGCCACAGGAAACAATCTTGCCGAGGCACCAGCACATGAACAGCTGAGTTACACTGAACACTGCCAAGAACTGATGACGATAACACTTTTAGTTTCTATGGCAAAAAGGCAGCTTATATTGCCATGGCTAACTCGTTACTTGGTCTGCCTGAGGTGGCGTTAAAGACCCCTTTTTCCAAGCACTTTAACCCAGAGGAGCCGAGCACCAGGCCAAGCAAAAGCTTGGAACCAGGAAAGCCGGTGAGTACCCAGCAGCACTGTGGATCCAACCCTGCACCTCCCACACACGAAGTGGATACTTAAGCCACTAGGCCACCAGTGCAGCACCATTGCCAAGACCTGTCACAGTGCTGACAGCACACCTGAAGCCAGTGTGTTGTCATTTGAAGAAGAAAGGAATAAATAAGTAAAACTGCATTAACTTAGCAAAACAGAAACATCCAGACTGCCGGCACTATCAGCAATTAAGCACATTTATCTACCCACTGTGCTACATTTCCTTCTGGCTAACCTTATAACGTTAGGCCGTCGGTCATAAATGACTGATGTTAAATCTGCCACCAAAAATTCAAGACGGCACTCCTGGACAATCTGCACCATCTATAACACCATTTCTTTGGTTTCAGTTTTGTTTTTTCATTTTCTAACGCAATGAGGCGACATGAAAAATCAAACTTGGACCAGACGTAATCTGAAAAGCAGCCACTCTGAGTACCGCCAGCAGCATTTGCTTGCATATCGAAGCTGATTTCATATCAGAGCAGATTACGCTATGTGATTTAGCAAGGCAAAATGTCGCAGCCGCAGTCAGGCCCCGTTTCGTACTGACATCGACAACCACACTACACTTCTTCATGTATGACAAATGATCTTAAAAAGTTAAGTCATGTATAGTCCGCACCACGTGAAATTCCAGCTTTTAAACATGTATAGTCTGCACACTACAGTCTAGAAAATACAGTAACCCTCAGCGTCATGTTGCTACCGTCTCATTCACTCACCCCATATCGCTCAGCTGCAACTTCCTCCATTGATCGCCCTTCCTCGGCCGCCTGTTCACGTATCCTCTGGTAAGCCCGCCTCAGCCACTTAAGACCTCCATCACCAACAGACGACGAGGCCAGTGCTGGCTCGGTTGGTGCAGCCTCATCTTTGGGCAATCCAGTCCCACCTTCTTTCCAATACGGATTCAACTCACGCTGATGTTGTCCAGGCTGGAACAGCACATGTACTCAATCAGAGTTGCAGCACACTGTTCCGTTTCCAGATGATAACAATTTGTTGCAGATAACACATACACTTATAACTTATCTCAGTTTTGCCACATGTGGGTAAGACGCAAATACAAGAGCAACTGCGTTGTCAGACCTGACGCAAGCAAACAAATGCATTGCAGCCATAGCTACCAGCGGCCATTGAGATTGAGAACCATGGACCAACACATAAGCACCTGCGTTGCAGTTACAGCAGTTACATCTGCTATCAATAGATACTGCATAGCCTCCACACTAGGGTGCTGGCACCCACATGAGCCACACACTCACACACCTGGCTTAAGTGTCCTTTGTGCCTCTTCTCGTGTGCTGTTTCTTGTTGCACTGTGTATCCCTAATCACACTGTTTCACCAACTAGCTCAAGCTGCTACCCTAGTGGATTAAAGGACTAATACTTTGGTGGGACTAAGAAAAAGAATTAGAAAAAAAGCTGTCCCGGCACGTGTGCTACAGACACCAAATTGTTGCTTGCGCGTTTTCTGCTTTCAAATGGTGTGTTCGACATTAATATACATGGATCTCCTCATGACACTTGCCTACAACCACTAAATAATTTATACTTGAATTTCTTCTTGACACTGCTTTGCTTTTGATTTCATCAACTAAACACTGGCTGAGACGTGTAGTTGGTCTTTAAGTCACATAAGGCACAAAATAAAACAGCAATATAACCGCTGATATGTTGTTTGTTATCATTCCACTTTTTGAAGCATGCTTATTTAAGTGTTGTAGTGAATTAAAACTATGTACCAGCATTTCTATTGCAGTTTTTTTTGTGCCTCACATGGCCTAAAGGCCATCGTTACAGCCACGTCACAGCCATCGTCAGGTTGATGAAACCGCAACCAAAATAACATGAGAGAAGAAATTTGATTATCAATTATTTAGTGGTCATAGGTGAATACCAAGTGGTGGTCTATGTATTATTATGTCTAACACATCGTTTGAAAGAAGAAAACACACAAATAATATTTGGCGTCTATGGTCCTTTAAGTCCGACAGCAGGATGAGTCAGCTGCTGCTGTTTGCACTGCATGGACCACAAAAAAAAACATCTTATTCCACAAAACAAAAAATCTTATTTTCTTCATCCACATTTAGTTCATCCAATTTTAATGGTATAGACTGCACTGCCTCCACAGCCAACGCAGAACACCTGCCCGTTTCAAGCTATACCCTAGAGCCATAAAGATTTGCTTTACGCAGCTCTGTGTTCAGTAAAACTCTGAAGAAAGCATAAGCACACATAGGTGCACTGCAAGCAAAAGATTTCAGGGCAGGCCATTATAAAAAGAATAAGTTCCTCTCAGCCAAAACATGGACTTGAAAGGTGAAGTCTGCACTTGCCTCTGTAGAAAAACACAAGCACAACCTATGTCGATATACTTCTCAATTCCAGACTATTCACCCAGACTGCAAAAAAATTTGGCTTTTTCAAGGCACTTAAGTTTCACTCATTCCTCTTCTGCAGGCATGTGTGCATGCTTGCTTGAATGCTAGTTTACTTGCTTCAATTCTATGCTATGTTCTATATTGCCACTCTCCATCTCTTCGAACATGCCTACCACAGCAGTAGACGGAATGCGGCAATGTGCACAAGTGCCACATTGCAGGTGAGCGTGTTTCCAGCAGAGTCAGATATGCACAATATCGGTACAGCTGCAGCAGGGAAAGATTAGTAGAAAAGAGCAACTACCAGCTGGACGGAAAAGTGTTTTAAAAAAGTAGAACTATCTGCAAGCGGTGACTTTCTGTTGAACCTTCCGAAAGACTGGGTAAGTCATGCCATTCTAATTTTGGTGTTTCCGTGAACCGCAGCACCGCGATTGGAGACGATTTGCACCAGTTATCAGTCACTTGTGCTAATCTCTTTCCGCTGCCAATGTAACTGTCCTACCAAGATGCCTCCTACAAACAATGAATGGCATCAAAGAAATCTTAACACCGGCCTTGATAACAAGCAACATAACATGCAAACTTTGGACATTTCGGCTGGCACACAACATCGGTCAGCACCAATAGTATGTGGGATGCACAACTTTTTGCCCTCGATTGTACAAAAACATAATTCGTTAAAATGTGACGCATCACCCATGACAGGTCAGACTGCCAGTCACATACAGTTGCCATCAAGAGAATTACAACAACGAGATATTGGTTTGGGCCACAGGGTTTGGTGCAAGGCAAGCATATGGGTCGTATTCCAATTCTCAATGACAGTGTGTGGCTTACAATAAACACAACTGTAGCGAACATGACCCATTATTTATGTCCAACTGACGATTATACACGCACCTGGTCAATGGTCCTTAACGTCTTTTCTCTCTGTCCTGCTGGCCCGCTTCTCTCGCCTCTTCTCTGCGCTCGATGCTCCTTCGCAGATATTGTCGGGATCACGTCTTCGATGTTCATCCATGCGTCCCTCTGGGTGAGGAATGTTCTGTTCAATTGGGCACCGTGTTATGTGTCACCTAGCTATTTGTGAGCGGCAGGCAATGGTACAAACAAGCTCTCAATGCAAATTCTCGCCTGTGCACGGCAGTCAGAAAGGAACTACTGGCAGTTCAAAAAATGCGAATATAGACTAAGAGAGGAAGCCAAATTAAACTATAGTCTTCCCCACAAGCTTCAACCGTGTTTTCAAAGCTTCAAATGTGATCTTTTTCCCCTCGGACTTACATAACGAAACACAAAAACGGTGATGCAAATAAATATTTCTCCCCACCTGAACTCCTCCCGACGCTTCGCTGACGCTTCCGTGAGGCACCTGTTTCGAAGAGACTCGGGGCGGTGCGTCAGTCCATTCATCGCTGCTACTGTCGCTGCTACGGCTGCTGGAACGCTGAAAATGTGACACGTAGTACAACGTCTGCCTACATTTCTGAATTAGAAAGGCGGCAGTTGCTAGTTTAAAAAGTTTATGTGAAGAACTCACTGATCGCTGAGAAGCTTTCTTCGCCTTCACAGAGTGACTTTTGTGCTTGTGCTTTTTCGATCTTTTCGTCGCCTGTAAAAACGTCGGCAAAAATAAAGCTCTAAAACCTGGTGTGGACAGTAAGACTCCACAACTTACACAGGGGGATGATTCCATTGTCTTTTCACAAAATTATGTGCATCAGTATCAACTGCGCGCACCGCACAACTTTCTACTTCGAATCACGTACGGGCTAGACACTAGTGAAAAATCCAAGCGGTAGCGCTTTTGGCCCGCTCGTTTGCAGCTCGGAGCATTGGTAGAATACCGAGATCATTTCTGCTCGTATAGCACGAAGGGAAACCACTGCAAACAGCCGGTGCAAGCAAAACTTCAGCCGTAGCGCTCCGCATGAGAGCCCTGCGCTACCAGCGCAATGAGCGTCAAACGGATTTGTCCCGGCTTTTTGTGGCTTTCCGGCTTTCCGCTGATACAGCGGCCCAACAGCTCAAACATAAAGTTGACACAAACTACCAAACATGTTGTATTTATTTGTGAAATCTATTTTGGTAAGGACTGAAATGTTTTATTGCTAGGCGGATTCTAGGTGGGTGAAAAAAAAAAGGTCCGAAACTATAGGGCACGAAATTCGTATGCCGCTCGTTCTATCAAGGAGCTGTTCCTGCACATGGGCGAGGTGTGCCTGTGTACTAGACGCTAAACGCGCACTGGATCGCTCAGACTTCTTCTCCGCAGGTTCCAGTGAATGGACAAACGAGTTACTCTTTCCAGTGTGAATGGCATCGCTAACCACCCTGCGTCCCTGTCCCCGCTGGACGACAGAATATGAACTCTATGACAATGTTGCCCCACTGGCCCTGGGCCGTAATTAAGGTACAGCCCAAGGGATTTGGTCCAACCTGTGTAGTGGGGCTGTATAGTGTGGTGTAGTTGGACTCTTGCAGCATCCACTCAATTCCGAACTTTTGGAGGCACGACGACGAGAGTCCCCTCTCACCTTCAAAAGATCTGGAACGCTGACAACGCATATAACGAGCCACAGATCGTGGTCGATAAGCAAGACCATTCGGTTAAACTTTTGACAAAGTCTGTACATGTGTTCGCCCGGGGGAATGGGGAAAGAGCTGGAAGACTCTCTCTCCCTCTCTGGCACTGTGAGAAATCCTTCGTGAGAGTTGTTAAGTTAGACATGCTCAGGTTCCTGTCTTGTATTTTACACAAAATAGAGAACCTGGATTTTCAGTGACGAATTTTGTACAAATCTTAATGCAGCTATGCGCTGTTTCAACCAATATTTCTTTGTCTCGTACCGATGCCTGCAATGTACCTGATCACGATGTTGCGGATGTGCAAATTATGCATTTTGTGCTGTCTTCACTAATGAGTCCTTTGTAACCCTGCCACTGCCACCGGATTATGCTCATCCTCAAATGTATACCCTATAACCTTCGACCCGAACGGTATCTCTAACGTCATTGAGAAACTAAATAATTCGTCCTCGGCTGGAACAGATGGCATTAAGGCTAGATTTTAAAAATACTGAACATGTCAGTAGCTTTCTTTTGTCGCTCATATTTCAGCAGTCGCTAACTTCTGGTACCATTCCCGCTGACTGCATGATTGGGAAGGTCGTTCCTGTCTTCAAAAAGGGTAACCGCTCGTGCCCCAGTAACTACCGATCGATATCTATCACAAGCGTTTGTTCAAAAATTATGAAGCATATTATTCATTCTCAGGTTGCAGCGTTCCTACCATCTGTCAGCTTTTTTCACCCCAATCTGCATGGCTTCCGTTAAGGCCATTCTTGTTAATCCCAGCTTGCTCTTTTCCTTCATGATATTCACATCAACCTTGACTTTAACGTACCCACTGACTCCTTTTGTAGCGATAGCTACATTACGGTAGCATTTCGAGCCTTCAGCGTGGCGCCGCCACCCTGTGGCTGCTAGTGTGCCTCGATGCCCGCTCGCCTCCGCTTTCAGGGTGGGGACACTGCCCGCGACGGCAACATGTTGGGTCACACTCTCCCGTTCGGCTGCATAGAGCGCTATGCGGCGGCTGGCCGTTCGGAAGACAAAACTGCCACTACCGCGTGAAAATCCGCAAACCTGCCGTTCTAACAAGAAAGGGTGGTACCAGAGATGTTTCAAACAGTGAATCGGAGTTAGTTAAGCTTCGACTACTGATCCGGTTCGAACCCGACCGCGGCGGCTGCGTTTTTATGGAGGAAAAACGCTAAGGCGCCCGTGTGCTATGCGATGTCAGTGCACGTTAAAGATCCCCAGGTGGTTAAAGATCCCCCCCCCCCACTATTTTGCCATTCATGTAGTTTCTGCACACTGTTTGCGAGTCTGTTAGAATTATTAGGGACCTTTGAGCACGGTAGCCCTCTGCCGCCGCTGCGGCAATGGCAGCCTCTTCGGTCTCCTCAATCGTGCCATCCTTGATAGTTGCGCTGGCTATTTCTTTGAGCTCATGAATAATTGCCGTTGCAACCGCTCTATTTCTCTTGTGTTGTCTGGTTCTTCCGTATGCAGCCGCATCCGTGTACGTAATGTTTTTTGTTGGCTAGGTTCTGTTGCACATACTGTGCCCTAGCCTCCCGTCGCCCTTTGTGCAGGTTCGGATCCATATTTTTGGGAATTGGTGCTACCCTAATTGTTTGCCGTAGTTCATCGGGTATTCGTTCTGATCCTTTTATCTCTGACAGTGCACCCTCGTAGCCGCACCTTTTGAGCAGCTCTGTCTCTGTTTTGGTCTTTTTTAGCCTCTGGAGCTGAGCTACGAGTTGGGCCTTCCTTAGCTCCTCAAAGGTGTTATACAGACCTAGAGCCATTAGCCTCTCCGTCGAGGTTGATTGCGGTAGGTGTAGCGCTGTTTTGTATGCTCTCCTATATATTATTAAGTATCGTGTCCGCTAGCTTTTTTTCTTATTTGTTGCAGTTGTAGTACGGTATGCTGTATGTAATTCGGCTAACTGCTAGGCTCTTTACGTGCTTAAGCGTGTCGCTCTCCCGCATGTCGTGTGTTTTCCTAGAGACACTGGTTATCATGCGGGCGACCTGTGTCGTCGAGTTCTGTATTAGTCTGAGCGCATGCGTGCACCTTTGGTTGGATTGAATCCACATCCCTAATATTCTGATGGTTGTTCTTTCCGGTATGAGTTGCCCTTCTAGATCAACATATAGTTTTAGTTCTGTTTCCGGTACTGATCGGTTGAGTTTACCTCGCCAGACCCTTAGTAGTTCTGATTTTTCTGTCGAGCAAGCCAAGCCCCTGTCTCAAACATATTTTTCTATATACGCACGTTGCGGCAAGTTTCGCTTCCTTTTCGCTGAGTGAGCCCTCCGTGACCCACACAGTGATGTCGACCGCGTACATTGCATGCCTTATGCCTTGTATGGTTTCTAGCTGTCTAGCCAGCTTAACCATTGCTATGTTAAAGAGCATGCCAGGCCGACAACCAGGCAGACATCTCCTGTTCCATTAAAGTCCTTCTCCTCCAATTGGTGATTGATTGGTGACGTCACTTATCAAACAGTTAACGCTCGTTACTTCACGTCTTCCAGACGGTGGCGGCATCAGTTTTTTAGTCTCTTTACAACGCCTCGATCCTCGCCCATTAACAGAGCAAAAGATCATCGGTCCGTGGCCACAGCAGTCGACTGCCCTCAAGGCATACAAGGCATTCTTTGCCTACTTGAGAGCGACTGGATTGAGCGACAAATTGTGACAGCGTTGTGCGTGTGTTATGCCTTTTTTCCTTCTCTCTTCCTCCTTTTAGTCCCCTAATCCCTCTTCCCCAGTGCAGGGTAGCCAACCGGAACCTCTTTCTGGTTAACATCCCTGCCTTTCCCTCCTCCTCTTTATCTATCTCTATCTTCCAACGCCGACGTAACTATACTCATCTCCTAACTACCTCCTTTACGGTTGTCCTATAACTCAAACCGACACTATCAAGTCCTTAGGTATTCATATATCCAGTGACCTATCCTGGACTAGCCATATTACTCATTTAGCTAACTCGGCCAATCGCGTCCTGGGCTACTTACGACGCAACGTTGCCATAGCACCCCCTTCAGTCAAGCTAATCGCTTATGCATCGCTCGTCAGACCTAAAGCTCGCCCTGTCTGCTCTTTCTTTGTCCGTGTTCTTTTAGCGCTTGCGAGAAATGACAAATGTGCAACAACTAGCCCGATCCGCCACTCTTCTGAATCTAAATTAGAGTACGCACATTCTATATTCGATCCTCACCAAACTAACCTGTACTGGGATCTATTCAAAATCGTACTTCACGATTCATTCTTTCGAAATACTCTTATCGCACCAGTGTAGCTCAACTGAAATCCCAGCTTGTACTTTATACTCTAGCATCCCGCCGCAAACTAGCTCGCCTTTCTCTTTATCATTAAGTTTTTTCACAGCTTGCCACCCGACAACGTGTTCATCCGTCCAACCCATCGTCACACCGACACCTGTAAAAACATTTGGCTAGCGCGCATTTGCATGTTTCTTTACTCTGTAATTGCCCATTGCTGCGGGTTCGATATGAAAATTACGAGATCATTTCGTTAGGCAATGCGCGGGGCTGTTGACATCTCGTGAGGGGCAAGGAAAGAAAAAGACCAGGCACGCACACTGCGGTGCTCCTCGCGACAGCGCAAAACCACCGTTGACCAGAGGTTGATCCAAGCAGCCTGTTCCAGGAAGCAGTCATCATCCGATAACCGCAACTCGATCGAGCCTACTGGCTATTTGCGAGGAGTTGGCCCAGACGCATCAGCGGGACGGCAGCGTCAAAGACAACGCCTAAGAAGATCGCTCCAGCAGTTAAGCGGGGCGCTCAGATAACCGGTCTCTCCAATCCTCCCACTGAATCTGCATAGCAAGCACTACCGAACCAGGCAATAAATCATGGCCTCTGCGCGGGAGTCCAGGGACGGCTACAAAGCCACAGAGGGCATCGAAAAAAGGCGAGTTGACGAAAGAGTAAGCAGCACCAGAACAAAGCGGAATACTGATACGAGACGTCGTGCCGAAGAAGAGACGCGAACCATTTCGGATGGCGGCAGTCGTCGCTGGGGTAGGTCGCAAACCGCTGCCGCTTCAAGGGACAGCCGTAATGAAAGAAAGGAGGACGTTACCGAAGCGAAAGATGGTAGCGTGCAGCAGGACGACTACCTGGCGGCGGATGAGCCAGATAGGGAGTCCAGCCGTCGGAAGGCTTCTGGATCTGAAAAGGAGCGCGACGAAGCTGGCGCAGGAAAAGACGCTAGCGCGATCGGTACTGGCAGTGACAGAACGTCGTCCTTTTCCAAGCCCAGCGGCGGAACGGCCAGGACAGGATCCACAGCTTCCAGGAAAGATGCCAGGCTTTATGCTCCCAACAGGGACACTCGTGATGACTACGGCCGAAGGTCTACACGAAATGATTCTCGAGATTCAGTACCTGCAGGGCTGGATAAATCCGTGAAAGCGACTGATGACCCAGGAGAATCCCGCGAACGCGGAGAGAGTAAAGGAAGCAGGGAAACCAGAGAAACAACTACAGCTGACCGGACAAAGGAATCTCCGAGATCTAAAGAACGTTCTGCAAGGCAAGGAGACGACACGAAAGGCATGGGGAAGACGCAGGCGGCCATTTCTGACGAGCGGTTTGACGAAGACGGGTATTCAACCGGCTCTGAGGATTACTGCGAAGAGATCAAGGAAGAAATCATAGAGCCCAGTGCCGATGAGTGGCGTCTTGGAGGAGGTGGAGTCGTGACGCGTCGCACAACGCGTACCACCACGACCAAGCGAAAGTACGGCAAGCCGAGCGGTCGCCGTTCAAACGACCGTACCAGTACAAAGGAGAAGCCAGCCACTAGCGACGATAGAAAGGGCCGCGAAGAGAAGCCTAACGACAAAACAAAACAGACCACTAGAGGCGAAGTAGAAGAAGAGTCGCGCCCGTCAACTAAGGACAGCAACGACAAAACAGATCTGGACACGTGCCCTTGTTGTGGATCTTGCTGGCCAAGCCACACGGCAGACACACGAGCGAAGCCATTTCGAGGCCAAAGCAGAACCTGGCGGCGTCAATACCGCCTTGACGACGAAAGCCCCGTCGGGGACGAATGGTACGAGGTACGTAATTTTGGTCCCAGGCAGAACTGGCGCTCCTTCCAAAGGGCCGGAGCTACCCCACGCGACATGGCGCCCGCGGACGGGATGCTTCATCTAAACACGCCCCCACCAGCCGCATTGCCAGCGTATGCCGCACAGCTGCCGCCGTTCGTCCCATACGCAATGGGCCGTGGCCAAGAAACATCTTTCAGCGCCTACCAGCCAACCCTTCCCAGTATCTACCAGATACCCATGCCTGCGCCTTCACAAACCTTGTTCCCTGCGCCGGTTGCTTTGCAGCAACCATTCATGGTTCCGCCTTCGGCTGCGGGTCCGTGCTGCGCAGCAGCTCACGCACCGTCTATGACAACTTTTCCAGTGGCACAGGGTTTTTACTGCCCCGGTTGCCGTGCACAAGCGTACTCCGACCATTGCCCGCCCCCCGCACCAACGATGAGCATGGACGACTTCCTGCGCCGCGAGCAACGCGTACGCCTGGAAGAGAGGCTGCGTCAGGAGGAGCGGCAGCTGCGCGAAGAAAAGCTTCGGCGTGAAGAGCGTCTTCTGCAAGAAGAACGGCTGCGGCGCGAAGAGCGGGCCCGCCGCGAAGAGCAAAGGCGGCGCGAGGTGGAGCGGGAGCGGGTGCGGCAGGAGGAACGGCTGCGCATCGAGGAGCGGTTGCGAGAGGAACAGCGATTCGCTGCGGAAGCCCGCCTCGAGCAACAGAAGAAGGAGCGGCTCGAGAGGCAACGCCGCGAGCGGCTCGATGAGCAACGCCGCTACAACGACAGGCTGCGCCAGGCGCTGGCCGAGCAAAGAATGGCCGACCGCGGAGCGCTGTACGGTGGTACGAGCGGCGTCCTGGACGAGGTTTTGTTCAAAGGCAGGCTGCGACCGGCGACTGCTGGCTCTGTCTACGTAGGCAGAGTGGCATCGCAGGACGCACTCAGGAACCCCGATCTGCGTGAGCTGCTGCTCAGGGATTCGGAGCGGAGGCCGCCAGTGCGAGGCCTCTCCGCCGATCGGCTCCGAAACTCCGAGAACATCGCCGGTCGCGCTTCCCGCTGGGAAGACGTTCGCCGTTATACTGAGAAGGGCGATCCACGAGACGACCAGGCGGACGCCTGGGCCCGGTCACGTGGTTGGCCAGGCGCACGACCCGGCAGCAGGCACTAGATTTCTTTCCTACGAGCGTCAGGTGCTGAAAATCGTTTTTTTTTTGGAAATGATTGTTTAGTGTCGGCGTGACGGATGTGGGAGCCGCGCACAATTAAATTGCCTGCAATGCGATGAGCAGTGCGTATGAATTCCTGGCATCTTACATGCGTATATGTAATTCTGCAGCGAAGCTACCTTACAAAATGGAATGCGTTGCCGCACTGGTGCGCTTTTGTACACTGTTGTACGCGGGAATGGAGCATAATGTTCACCTATGTTTGCAAGACTATGCGCGCGGACTCAAATATGTTTCATGTGCCCGGAATTCTACTTTTTTTTGTGCTTGATAATGCGGCCGATTCTCCGGTTAATGACCTTACATACATATGCACGGATTGTGTATGTGCATGTCGGTGTAAATTTATCGCGCCTGCTGCAAACGCGAACTTAACTACTGCGCCCGGCCTATGGCATGTGGCCTGAAGTTCCTTTATCCGATTGCCCATAATGCATGTGAACACTGCTCGCACTTTCCAATGAAGTAACTTCCAGTTTGTTGCAGCCCTAGATGCCCTGCAGCCTCTGAATTTGTCGTGATGATGGAACTGATTCAGTGTTCACAATAAGGGCTACCACAACCGTCTAGGAAGGAAATAAAACGATCGAATCATATGCATGCGATTGCGCTGCCGGGTGGCAGGATGGATACTGTTGCTGCGATCGAGGGTCGAAACTAAAAGCTCAGACTGAGGTGCACTTCAAGAAGATCAACCGCGCCGCCAGGTACCCGCACCGCAAAGCCCAGAGGAGTTGAACAAAGGAGGGTGAAAGGGGGCTGGGAATTCCCCCCCCCCCCCCCCCTAATAGATGTTGGCGGGGGAGGGAGGTGGCGGTGCGGTTGAAGTTTTAGCGATCTCCTGCGCGTTCATGGAGGAAGGAAATAACTCCATGTGCGCGTTAGACCGCCATATTTAGCCATGTTGTTGCGTGTCATGGTTACCTGCTTAAAAGGCAAAGGGCAAATCCGGCGTTTTTTGTACCTTCTCTGATATTACTAAAACTTTCACGGTACGTTATCCGCAGTTTTGTGGCCCTTTGTGCTAAGTCTCGCAGCAGGGCGGCGTTTTTCTGCACCGCAAATACATTAAAGAAAATTCATTTCGTGGCCTCAGTCGAGGGGATTTCTTCGGGTAAACTTGCAGACAAAATTTCGAGCTAGCTTTCGGTCATTTCACTCTTATAATGACCCCAAATTCTCACAGTCGTCAGTTTAGCTAATCAAGGAAGTTGGTTTTTTGAGGAAAGGAAATCGGTGGTCTCTCGAAGAGAATTGAGGATGATGGGAGTGAAAGAAGAAAGAGGTGCCGTAGTGGAGGGCTCCGGAATAATTTCGACCACCTGAGGATCTTTTTGACATCGCACAGCACCGGGCGCCTTTGCGTAAATTTCGCCTCCATCGAAACACGGCTGCTGCGGCCGGGTTCGAATCCATGTACTCCGGATCAGTAGCCGAGCGCCCTAACAACTGAGCCACCACGGCGGGTATACGCGCTGCCTTATCAAAATAACCCGCATCTGGACGCCAGCACATGCCGGCCGCCCTGGCAACGAGGATCGAGGCTCATTCCTTAGACCGGTGTCTCGCATTCCGGGCGGGAGTCGAGCCCTTTCTACGGGCCGAGGAGCGCCTGCTCTCCTTCCGTGATATTCTCTCGTACTACCGGAAACAACGAAGGGAGTACGCACCCACAGCCCCATCTCTCACCATAGCGCAGGCCACACACTGGCGACGACTACAAACTCGGACTGCTCCATACCCCATACAACTACGTGCCCGATACCCAGACCAATTCCCCTGTCATGAAACTTTGCGGAAAACCAGGAGACTTTCTACACACCCTGCCCACATGCCCCATCTTCCCTGATCCCTCATCACCGACCGTGGCGGAGTCTTACTAGGAGACTCTTCTGACCGAAACTTCTCGTCAAGACCAGCGCCGGCTCATCTCCAGCGCTCTGAGGATTGCTCTCCAAGGGCTATCCTTCGCTTTGTAGGGGTGCCTCCTCACAGTGAGGGAGCTTCGCCCCCACCATTTACATTGTTGGCAATAAAAGTTTCCACCGCCACCACATTAACTAAACCAGCGCGACACGCATCATATACTACGGCGCAAATCTTTTCAAACACCGCGCCACTGAATCCGGAAGCGCTTTGGGGGTAGTATCGGTAGTATCACCATCAGCACCCATCATGTTTGTTTGTGAATGACAAAACCGTTTATACATGCGTGCATATAACACATGATTATACAATTATACGCACATCACTTACGTGTTCGTCAATGCCCAAACAAGTCCAAACCGTCAACATGATTAACAGATGCCTAGATCAAGATGATCTAATCCAATCCAACAGCAGTCGGCGTGGGTGCGCTGCAGAGCTGTAGGGCTGTAGACATGTAGACGAAAGCTGTCACTGGTCTTCGCGTTTTTCCTCTCTGCGTGGAAGCCTTTGCAAACATAGGCCGATCTTCGAGGCTAACGTATCGAGGGATATCAGAAGGCTGATGGAGGCACCCCAGTTTCCTTCGCTACAGCCTAGGATAGCCGAACAACCGTGGTTCTACGTTGACCGGCCGTGGGACGACGAAGTCGAGTTGACGCAGCTTGAAAAGGAACACCAGAACATGGTACTGTACTCTGCAGTAGTTGATAGGAGCCTTACGTTTACGCTTGCTTTTGTACATGTGTACGTGCCTGTGTCATTTCAGCTCACCAGCATCGCGCAGAAACACAGCGACCTGGTTCCAATTGGGAAAACTGCAGCAGAAGTAAGCTTCGCCGATAGTTGCACTCTCAACTCTCCCAATAAGCGCATGATAAACTTTTTCTCCTGGCAATTCAAAAACATTCCTCTGGCACCGCTGGCTGGTTTGCGCTCAAGCGTTGCGCAAGTACGGCATTTCGTGTTTCACTTTTTATCTAGCATCGCCCGGATCGACGCTGCCAGCATGATTGATTTTTCAGAAAACCGTTCAGCGATATTCGCTGCTTTTGGGACGTGATGAAACGCATCAGTGTGTGAACGCCCGCGACGTCTCGTTGCATTCCGCTTAGCGAACCACCAAGCTTACTTTCGCTGATGAACGAGGGATGAGGGATTACCGCCACCATGGCGTGTACTGCAGGTCACGCGAAATTAAACAGGAAAACGCTATCTGCATGCAAACACTGAGCGCGAATCGCGAATAGTTATCAATGGCAATGACATTGCGAAACTAACCTATATGTCTTTGGTTCTTGCATCAAGGTCTCCAAGCAGCCCCTTAGGTTTTTCACATGCGTAAGGATTTAGCCAACTTTCATCCGCACTGCTTAGCAACCAAACTCCTCAGTGGCTTAAGATGTGTCCTCGAAAAGTTGCAGGATGAGGATGAAGAGGACGATGAAGACGATGACAATGAAGATGATGAGAGTGACAGTAATGAAGATGAAGATGATGAACTTGATGCAGACGACATTAATTACGACCAAGATTCGCCGGTAAGCGTTTGGTTGTGCTTGTGTGTCGCCTGGTCTAAATTGACCCATGGATATCACTGCGCACTGTATATGTGAGAAAATTATTGGGCAGTGCACAACTGCTGTTGCTGCACATTGGAGGTTTTTAACAATGAAACCTGCTTGCTGTTGCTTGTGCTGCAATGTATGTGGTAGTAAAAGGAGTATAATTTTCCTTAAATTTTAATTTACACATTGCTGAGCTGACAAGCAGTGGAAAAGCTGCCAAGTGTTTATGTTATGCTGTGTAATGCGCTAAACTCAGCCAAAGCTGCCCATGCATGTCAGTAAGTGCAGTAGCTGGCTGTCATGGCAATTAACCAGCCATGGTTGGTTGCAACTATGAATGATGCTGGGGTACTGCTGGGTGGGCTTTCTATAACAGCTGTCATCATCATCAGCAGCAGCTTGACTATGGCCACTGCAGAGCAAAGGCCTCTCGACTGTCTCTCCACTTAACCCTGTCCTTTGCCGGCTGTGGCCACCGTATCCCTGCAAATTTCTTAATCTCATCCGCCCACCTAACTTTCTGCCGCCCTCTGGTACGCTTGCCTTCTCTTGGATTCTACTCCATTACCGTTATTAATTAAGGACCAGCGGTTATCTTGCCCTTGCATTACATACCCTGCCCTAAGCCCCTTTCTTCCTCTTGACTTCAACTAGGATGTCATTAACCCGCATTCGTTCCCTCACCCACTCTGCCCGGTTCCGGGCTCTTAATGTTGCACCTGTCGTTTTTCTTTCCATAGCTCGCTGCATTGTCCTTAACTTAAGCTGAACCCCTTTTCGTTAGCCTCCACGTTTCTGCCCCATAGGTGATTACCAGTAGGATATAGCTGTTGTATACATTTCTCTTGAGGGATATGGATAAACTACCATTCATGATCTGAGAGAACCTGCCAAATGTGCTTGACCCCATTCTTATTCTTCTAGTTATTTCCTTCGCATGATCTGGATTAGCGGTCACTACCTGCCTTGAGTAGACGTATTCCCTTACCGCTTCCAGCACCTCACTACCAATTGTGAACTGCTGTTCCTTTGTGAGACTGTTGAATGTTACTTTAGTTTTCTGTGTGTCAATTTTTAGACCCACCATTCTGCTCTGCCTGTCTAACTCATTGATCATGCTTTGCAGTTCATCTCCTGAGTGACTTAGCAAGGCAATGTCATCAGTGAATAGCAGATTACTTAGGTATTCTCCATTAACTCTTATCCCCCGCTGTTCCCAATCCAGGCCTTGGAACACCTCCTGTAAACAGGCGATGAATAGCATTGGCGAGATCGTGTCTCCCTGCCCGACACCCTTCCTTTTTGGAATTTTATTGCTTACTTTATGGAGGACTATGGTATCTGTGCAGTCATAAATGTCTTCCAGTATTTTCACAGAAGACACTTCTACACCCTGATTCCGGAATGGCTGCATGACTGCTGAGGTTTCCACCGAGGCAAATGCTTTCTGGTATTCAATGAAAGTTATATATATAGGGGTTGTTTATATTCTGTGCATTTCTCTATCACCTGATTGATAGTACAAATATGGTATATTGTCGAGTATCCTTTACGAAAGCCTGCCTGATCATTTGGTTGGTTGAAGTCATCCGCACTATATTAGCGATTACTTTAGTGAATACCTTGTAGGCAACGGAGAGTAAGCTGATCGGTTTGTAATTTTTCAAGTCTTTGACGTCTTATCTTCTGAATTAAGATAATATTAGTGTTCTTCTAAGCTTCTGGTACGCTCAAAGTCATAAGGCATTGTGTGCACAGGGGGCCTAGTTTTTCTAGCACAATCTCCCCTCCGCCCTTCAACAGACCTGCTGCTACCGGATCCTCACCAGCTGCTTTCCCCCTTTGCATTGCTCCTAAGGCTTTCTTTATTGGTGAGATGTATAGCAGTGCTGTGCGCTACTGCCTCTCTCATTAACGTTCCAATTACATTGGCTACTGTACAGATTTGTGTAGAACTCTTCAGCTACTTTAACTATCTTATCCATATGGCTAATGACATTGCCCTCTTTGTCTCTTAGCACATACATCTGGCTTTTACCTGTCACCATTAAACAAATAAATACACAACACTCCTGCTTCTTTCTTTATGCAGTGCATGGGTTAGCATTGCTGGAGGAAACTACAAACATTGCAGTAGTCATCTTCACATCACAAATTGAAATATTTTTCTTCAGAAGTGATTGTTTCTTTGATGCTATGACCTTGGTGAAAAAGTGAGTGCATCAAAGGCTTAGCACCAGGGTATCAAACTTGTTGCTTGCATCAGACCTGGGCTATCTAGTTTATGAACCAGCCAAGTTGCATGTCAGTACCAGTACATTATAGCATGCAGTGAAGCTCAGCATACAGGTTGTAAGTGATGTCAGTTTTTGCCAACATTAGTTACGTTAACAGCATTTGTTGTTGTGAATGTACTGATAGTATTGCTGTGAACTGATGGTGTGCAAGTTGAGCTCGGTACACAGTCATTTTTTATAGTTAGATAATGTACTAGAACTGCTAGTTAAACTGTGCATAGTGGGGCCCGGACTTTGTCAAGCTGGAATTAAGCAGCTTGTACCCGTCCCCTTCTTTTTCTCCTTGAGAGAGAATAAAGTTTAATTTGAAACTGATTTAAGATTGGGGGGGGGGGGGGGGGGGGGGGGCATTTATTTAAAGGGTATTGATGGCCAGTCTATTTTCACTTTAATGCTTGAGGGAACTAGAGTCACTTTGCAGGCATATTTCATGCTTACTCTTTCTTTTGCAAGGTGTGAGATAAATTATAGTCACTACTATTAGTGGTCAAAAGATTGCTGAATGCAGGCTTGTACGTGCTGTATAGTTATCCTTGTGAAATAGGCAGATTCCTTAATGTTGCTGGAGATGTCTGCCTGTTCTCCTGACATGCTACTCCAGATGGCGGTGATGGATAACGAACGCACTCTAGTCTGTTCAGTGTATATAGTAGTGCTGTTACACTCCGAAAAGTCAGCGGTACTTCTGCCTCAAGTGAACCAAAGGTGCCACTCCTCCAAGGCCTACAGACGTTTTCACATTGAGGCAAAAGTCTGTATGCAATCATAAGGGACTGCCATAGTTATGTAGATTATTGTTGCTTTATTATTATCGGCTTCAATGTGCTTTTCTTTCTTTACTTACAGATGTTCCATTAGGTGCATCACAACTGACGCAGAATGACGAATAAACATATTTTATTAAGTAAACCATTCTTGGCTGCAGAAACTTTTTTAAGCAGCGCGAAAAACAGGACGTAGAGAAAGAAACACGAGACGACACGAGCGCCTCAATCCCCTAGTATACTGCAAACACATGTGGTGTTCAGACATGGGTTTCCTTGCATTCTGCTGATGCCCCTGAGAGCCAAGCAGAAACATTGTTTGCTTCCTCATTTAACCAAGGCCTGAGCAATGTCCATGTCCTTTCCCAAAGCCTCTCTTGCATGTGCCGGCTATTGCACAAGGAGAGTGGCTGAGCTGGGGCACATTCTTCAAGGTAGCATCCGGTGATGCCTTCAAGCTCGTTTGAAAGAGCTGCATGAAGCACAGTCTCGACGCTCTCTTCTGGTGTCTGTTGAGGGACATTCCAGGAATTAGAATAGCCACCTCTCATAGTTTGCTTGGACTAGGAACCTCTCAAACTCTCTTAATAGCAAGGTCCCAATGGTTGAATACAAGTTCATCATCAGTGACGTAAGAGGATATGTGAGAGCTACTTTTCAGCACAAGAACTGCATGTGAAAACATTTCACGATTCCAGGTCTTCATTTACTATGTAGTGCTGCATGGCAGGTGACCTTGCGATTGTTGATGTGCTCATTATTTTTAAATGAAAAGGAAGGCAAGAACGCAGCTTTTCACAGGTCAAAGCAGGCATGCTGACATGTTATTGTATGGTGTGGGATGTTGAGTTTAATGTCCTGAAGCTGTACAAGGGTTATGAGAGACATTATAATGGATGGCTCCAGATCAATGTTGACCACTGAGGGTAGCATGTACTGATGCTACACAGCGCGAGTGTTTTTGAATTTTGCCCCCGCCAAAATGTGGCCACCACTGCAGTCAAATTTTTTGTCATTCTTGTGCTTACCATCATTACCATCAAGGAATAACAAAAAATCCGTAACTCTTTCCTTACTGTGCGAAAATGGCCGAATTTGGGTGTTTAAAATGCAAACTGTTCTTTAAAGAAGTAAGTGCTAAATGCACCGTGCATTGTAATACATCAGACTGTAGCTTACTGATTACACGTTCAAATGGAAAAACAAATTCAGAGTTGTGTGTACAAAACTTTTCGAAAATTTATTGGTTAAATATGCAAAACCAAAATAAGCTGCTGCACTGAGCTAGAAATTGCACATTTTCTTAGCTACCATTCTTGAGATTTTCAGCTGCATACAGAATGCACTGCACTTTCCGTGGCCTTGTTGGGCGCAGTGTTCGGCGAGGGGGTGAATTCAGAAGCCAACCCCCTCGCTGAACACTGCGAGCGCCGACCACCGGATAGCCTTCGAGGAGGTGAGCGTCTGGCCGTGGAACCAAACCTGCTCAGAGGTGACATCTGGAGTCATGGCACATCCGGCTCACAAAGGCGACGATGAATAGGACTCCAGGAACACTCCCCTCCGTGTACGTTAGTGGACTGTGCCACGTGCTAACAAAGGGAGAGTGATGGCAGCAACCCGCTGCTGCTACTGGCACACTTTAGTCGCCCCTGAAGAAGGGACCGAGTTGGTCCGAAACGTTGGGTAAAGTTAAAAATAATGGTTGGCATCAGTTTTCTCTCAACTTTTTCCCGGTTAATAAGTTCCCGGAAAACTTGACTTCCCGGCTACTACGTTTAAAATTTCGACAAAGTGTGGTAGTATAATACGTTTAGTGACAAGCCGCACATGTGCAAACATACAAGTGGGCTAAACGAGAGGACACGTGACAAGTTTTGTGGCAGTCACCCGCCGTGGCGCTTCTCTGCACTGCTTCCATGCAACGAGGCGAGGCGCCGCCACCAAGAACAAAAAAAAAAAAAAACGCGCGCTAGCATTCAAGACAGCCGCTTCTGCGGGGACGCGATATGAAGAGAAACGCTAAGGTTTATTCGCGGTGAATAAGGGAAAGGAGGCGAAGCTACTATGAACTACAGCTATCCGCTTATTTCCGAACGGGCCAGGTCTGGGAAATGCAGCTTAAAAAAAAGCAGAAACACTGCGACAATCAGCCGCCGCGGAGGCTTTCCCTAATTGCTTGGGAGCAATGGGGGCGAAGCATCCGAAAATGACAAGGAAAAGATTTGGTTACTTCCGTCACTTCCGTTGACGGACTGGATGCGTTACGAATTTCCTTCCACGCTAAAGACAAATCGCGAACGCGGACTGAATTCAGCGAGCTCTGGAATAGGATCTGTTCAGCTCTTGTGCCAAGAAATGCCAATCGACATTTTTATAAAGTGAAATTGTCAATGTCTTTTTACCTCATTCACCAGTTACATTTCTCAAAATCGGACAGCTTGGATCATACGTTTTCCCGGATAATACGTTTCTCCCCGCAATTAAAAAGAAACGTATCAGCGAGGTTTCACTGTACTACTACAGTTGGTAGCGAGTGGGTTCTATGGGGGAAATGGGGGCGTGGCCTTCCTTGATATCATCATAATCAAAAATCTGCTCGCAAATTAGGTAAAATATCTTGGAAATATGTTACAGATACCCTAAAGCACCAAGTAAAACCACTCTTATCATTTAAAAATCTAGTGCACTGCATAAAATTCAGGAGCAGTAAATCGCGCAGTAATTGTCTCACATCTCTGTGGACACCTGAACAGTGCTGTGGTGGAGGGCTCTGGGCCATAATCAGCAACCAGCGGAGTAGTCAGTCAAAGTTTAATTTTTTCATGTCATCTCCTCGTGTTAACAAAACAAACCAAATAAATGGTGCCATAGAAGAAAACTAGATGGCGCAGTTTGTCCAGGAGCACCGTTTTGAGTTTTTGGTGACAGGCTCAAAACGTGGGCCATATATGACCCATGGCCTATGGCGCAGTAAGGAAAGTGTTAACTATGACTGAAAAGACTGCCTTGGACGTCCAGCGTGGGTTGCACATGCATAAGATGGTTAGTTATATATTCTGCATTTCACTGCACTTACCCTGGCCCGGTCTGAATAGACCTTACATTTTAGTGATTCTCTCTCCAACTAAACAGTGAAACAGGTGGAGGCATTGCTGCTGCTCATTATAAAGTCACAGACTACAAAAGCTTGGCAATGTTGTATAGTATCTTAAACAGTGCAATTTGTTCAAAAAAAAAAAAAAGTGATGCTTGCACCACTGCCTATAGACACCACATTTTTGCTTGCGTGTTTTCTTCTTTCAAACAGTGCGTTCGATGTTCGTATACATAGAACACCCTGTGGTGTTCGTGTACGAGCGCTAAATAATTTATAACTGAATTTCTTCTTCACGCTGTTTCGGTTTCAGTTTCATCGACCAAACGACTCTGACGTCAAGTTGACGTTTTGGTCACATGATCCACTAGAAAAACTAATATAATCGCTAACAGGTCATTTTTTGTCATTCCAGGTCTTGGAAGAGGCTGGATTAAGTGTCGTAGAGAATTAAAACTACACATCACCGATCATATAACAGTTTCTCTAGTGGATCACGTGACCAAAACATCAACTTGGCAACACAGTCGTTGGTCGGTCGATGAAACCGAAACAGCATGACAGAAGAAATTCAATTATAAATTATTTAGCGGTTGTTGGAAAACTCCCCAGTAATCCATGTATTCTAATGTCTAACGCATCATTTGACAGAAGAAAACGTGCAATAAAATTAGGTATCTATGGTGTGATGCAGCCAGTTGCAAAAGTTCCTGAAAACTGTGCCATCAAACAAATTTCTCAGGGCCCTGATTTGCAGACTGTATTTGAAAGATGCACTGTGGTTGTTAAAACAGGTGCACAGTGTACCATTCAGTTATAATCATGTCTATTTTGCAAGGATGTCCAGTTTATCTGGCAAATGTTGAGTTCCATGAGCTTTGGCAGCTGACTGCTATCTTGTCAAGGCAAACATATGAGGCTGTTCTGGTGGCAAAGCTTACAAGAGCTGTTCGTGAGCAATTTGACATATGCTGGTGGAGGCTAGTGCATTTTGTACAATGTAGGAAAATCCTTACTAAGCTTCACATTATTAGATCTGTTCATACCATACTGAGTGACCTTAATATGATGGTAACTACTCTTCTCAATCCTGCTAAGGAAGCACCTTTCTTGGGCATATCTTATGCTTTTTCTCAGAAGTCAGCAAAAAAGACTATGACACAGTTCTTGCTGTATAGTCTAAAAAAAAGCCCTCATTTTAAAGTAGTTTTCATGAATTTATTTAAAAGCCAGATTGTGTGAGGTAAAATGCACTTTTATTCGTTATTTGTAATGAATGATGGTTAAATTAGTATAACTTTTTCTCCAGGCAATTCTGCACACTGCAGTACTTCACTGCATTCATAATTCTTGCTCCTTAAATGGGACTTTAATTTGCAAATGTTCATTAGGAAATGGGGGAGTTGAGGGCACACAGGTGCAACAAACTTATGCAAGTTCGCCTTTTGGTTTGCTATAGGTACTCTTTCATATCTGGAATTTCACCTGTGCTTTTCGGGTTGTCCAAATGCTGTCTACCCCAGAATTCTCTGGCCAAGCATCCAGCTGACTGACGACTGCCTCCGCTGGAGTTCAGTGCAGCAAATCGATAGTTTCAAGGTAATGGCCCTAGTGTTACAATACCACTGAATCGCACTTGCGAGTTAAATTTCCCATATGTTGTGAATGTTCTGAATTGCCTTTGAAGGCTCGTCTGATAAAGGCCAGTTAAAGACCGCTCAAATGTAGTTCTCCACTCAACTACAGCGAAAACCCTCAAAACTCACCTTGAAAAAAATACCAGCAACGAGTGGGGCCCACCACACCCTCTGGTAAAGTTGAGTGTTCACAATTCCTGGGTGAATGCAGTTGACAGTCACAGGAACTTCCATGGCCTGCAAGCACTTTCCTAGTGATATGGTGAACAACACCTGTGCCACCTTAGACTGTGTGTAACCACGGTAACAGGAATATTTCTTCCTGTGAGGAAAGGACAAAGCTTTAATGTGTGTCCAGGAGCAAATGCCTGTAAGCAATACATACATGCACACCTTCCCAATGCAGCTTAGGGAATCTAAACGTAAGCAACAACTATGTTCAGTCAGTGCCAACATCTGCCAAGCTTCAGTTACTTTGTCATATCTCTATAGGGGTTTTGTGACAGTACAGATCCTTCAATTGTGGTTCCCTCCGAGTGCATTTGATACATTTTTCTCTCAGGAAATGTAAATTCGTGAGTATATGCAAAGAAAACTTCGAGATAAAATACAACCTATAATCATACCTGCAATGCTGATGACTCAATGCGCATTACCACACTTTACAAGTAACTAAAATTTATTTACTAAATAAGTGCAACTAAATGCATGTTAAGAAATGAGGGTGTTTATTTAGGCAGAAATTTTATCTTGAGAGGAGTTAAACATGTTGAAATCTTGGCCGACATGGTAAGCTACAAAACCCTTCATGTCTCAGTTTGAAACCTTTGAGAAAATAATTGAATAAACAAATGGGATGAAAAACAGTAATATCTATCACCAAAAATTTGAAACTGCGATCTCGCATAGCTTAAGCCTCACATAAAATTTGTGGAAAAAGTTGCGATATTCACTTGGTTACGCAGTTAGTTACACAAGCTCTCATACAGCAGCGTTTACATGGAGATCGATATTTTGCATCAGCCTAACCCATGTAAGCCATGCTACACAATTAATTGGCCTCACATGTTCAACCATGCATGGAGCAAGGAATGGGCTTGTGTGGACTACTTGTCATGAAAAAACAAAAAAAGGTAATGATGGCAAAGATGCATTGTTTCAAGGACAGAGATGTAAAAAGACATGCACTCATCCTTGTTATTTTTACACTATTTTTAGTGAACAATAGCTGTTAATCACATGTCCACGTCCATGCATTAATCTACTATCTCTGTTGCACATTTGTGCAACTGCTTCGCATACTTGAAGGAAGCCAACAGTCACCAAAACCAAGGAGTACAGGAGATTTTTTCAATTTGTAGTGTTGATCAATGAGAGATCAATACTGTAATTGTTATATCGCTTAAAGATAACTGGTAAGAAAGCAGAAGAAATACAACCACATGCCCCCGGTGGGATTTGAACCCACGACCTCAGAGATTCACATCCGGTGCTGTTATTTCTCACTCGGTGTATTGTATTGTAAACAGCTGCAAGCGAAAGTGAAGTATGGTGGGATGTATCAATTAAACTTGCTGAAATCCTCATAAGCGTACTCGATCACTAAACCTTCAGCAAAGAGAATCACTTTGTTGGTCAATAATTTGACCTCAACCAGGAGTCTGTGTGAAACATGGACAGAAAGCCGGGTACAAAACAAAAACAAGTTGTGGCAGTGTTGCCATGAGTTTGCATTGATGTCTCCTACCTGCCATTAAGGTCATCCAGGTCTATGCTGGCGGCCTTGTGTGCACATGAGGACACATTAACAATTCTTGCTGCATGGCCTTCTTTACCAGCTGCAGTGAGCAGAGGCAGCAGCAGGGCAATCAGCAAGCAGTGCCCAAGGTAGTTGATGCTCAGGTGCGATTCAAAGCCATCTTCAGTTTCCTGGTATGGCATCAGCATCACGCCAGCTTGACAAAAGACAACATGACTGCAAACACTACATTATTTGTAGCTTTCAGTATGAACTTACCATTACAAATAAGAACATCAACTTTGCTTTCATTTTCGAGTATTCTTTCCGCAAAGGACTTTACGGAAGACATTGAGCTCAGATCAAGTGGCAGAAGCTCAACTGAAATAAATATATATATATATATCTAGTGAACGCAGTTAGGTAGTGACATGGACTACAAGCATGACAACAGTTCGAACCTTTGGTTGTGGGATGACCTTCCAGTAACAGCCGCCTCCTTTCTTCAGTGAGGCTCGCCTCTGGGCTTCCTGTAAAAATTGAAGAAAGTGATATCACGAAAGTGATCTCTGTGCAAAAACTTCTTACCTTTCTGTTTTTGACTGACTATAAAGTTATTTGCTACTCTGCTTTCTCTCCATTTCTAGTTAGAGAAAGAGCGTTACCATCAATAACTCGGGCGCCCAGAGATAGAAGCGTCCGCATTGTTTCGTGTCCTATGCCGCCCGATCCTCCAGTCATGACAACAGTTTTGTTTTCCATGGATTCATCTGAAATGGCGAAATACGATTACGAACGGCTGTTCTTCGCCAGTTTCTCATACATCATACCACTTTCGTCATACGTATCTGCATATGGCTTACATGATATGCGTTCCCGCGGCGAGAACAATGTTTTGAACCTCAGAAAGCACTCCCAGAGCAGGTAGTAGGCGGAGAGAATGTACAAACAGAGCATATCTTTGACGAAGAAAGCCACTTGGCTGATGACCGAATTCGTGTCCTGTTGGTGCATGGTGCAATTAAACTTTCGCAAAAATGCCGCCTCGGAGCGCGATTTCACGACGCGCGTGCTCTGGCAGCAAGCGGCGCCACTGGGAGACAGCGAATACGGCGAAACCCAGCAATGACGTCACCAGTATCACTCCGAACCGCATAGGGCGAACGCCAAAGAAAGCAAGGAGGTGTTTTTACAGGTGTTTGCTCTGCGTTCGCAGGCTACGCGACGCAGTGCCAAATTCACTTTGAGCAAGTCGCCCCCCGCGCGATTTGTATGCTGCCTTTTCCTTCCTTGTCACGGACCTTGAACAGGCTACGGCGCATTACTTTCAAGTTCGAGCGACATCAGCCGCACAGCCGCCCCGGCCTCACGGATATCTGCACAGCCTACGACGCCAAATAACACCCAAGTATATCTATAAACGTTGATAACACCCACATGCAAACGTTGCCACATGCAGACGCTTTTCGCACTATGTTGCCAACACGCCCCGCTGTCTACAGCTTATTTCTTCCGGCCAGAACTGTATGGCTCTACTTTCAGCGACCTACACTTGAGTCATCACTTTTCCTCTGGCTGTAAACCACGCTCTCGGTAGGGATAAAGGCTTTACAATGGCGAGTCTTTTTGCTTGTACTACATGTAAACTATTAATGCAGCGCCGCTCAAAAACGCAACGCAGCACTCCCATTCAGATAAGATTACCAGAGCTGCTTTTAAGCGCATTATGGCTGTGTAATTGTGGAAGCGCCTTTTGTATTTTTGACAACAAGCAGGGATCGAATGGGTAATAGATAACACGTACACATACGTACTTCGTCCACCCCTCTCCCACCTTCATTCCGTGGCCCCATGCTGTTGTCAGTTCACGCTTCACCTTGTAACCCCTGCCATCTGAATTCATATCCGTCAATATGTCCTTGCAAACCCCATATCAAGAGTGCAGCAGCGAATTAAGTGGCCAGGAGCGGGGAGCATGCACCGCTGCGCGGGCGGGCAGATTGTCACGTGGTACGTCTTCACGGAATCGATATATTTTAGTGACATCACTCTGCGCCCACCGACAGTGCAGTTTTCGATTGCCGCGAAAAATGGCCCACATTTTTTGAGACAGAGTGGCGAAGATAATCGCGTTTTCGAAATTCTAGAACCTGACATGGATCACTAACGGCCGACTGCAAATCTCTAATTGCAATCAGATGCCTATCTGCAATAGTTAGAAAGTTAATTATTAGATTTGGTCAATCACTTTAGTATAGTAGGATATAATAAAAAAAGTTGGTAACAATGGGCCATAGTCTGCAATGTTATAGTGTTCTAGAACACTATAGCAATGTTCTGTGCATGCTTGCTTCATGGTTCTATGTCACACCACTGACCAATCACAACAGTAAACAAAATTAACCTATTAATGTTTGTGTTAAACAAGCCACAGGCATCAAAATTCTTGAGCTCATAATTTCGTCTGGTTGTTAGCTTCTTGTTTAGGTAACAAGAAAACGTTTAGCATTGAACTACTTTTTTGCTGTAGAGGAATTCTGTGCAGTGGTCCCGAAAGAGGGCAGAGGTTCACTGCAGACTGTATCCACCCACTTCTTGACGTCTGCCAACACTGGTATTACTATGCCGCAAATAGTTTCTCCTTACCTCGAAAACTCTTTTTTTAAACAGAAGTGGAGGGCTTCTCTGAAAAGGTCATGTGTGTATAGACTGTCGAAACACTAGACGCGAACCGCATAACTCGATCTTGTCTTGGTTAAACCGCTCGCTTAATCGCGCTGGAATTTGATCCAGAGATGGCATATCACAGTCTTGCTTTTTCAATACAAAGTTCGGATAAAGTACTTTCCCGATTTGATAAGAATTATTTAAAAATCCGCATCGTCTGCAGCATCGGCGACCCACAAAAAGGAGCTTTCGCATAGTGCGCGTTTACCATCGCAACATTTGTGTGCATGTGCGTGTATATATACACACACACACATTATATATATATATATATATATATATATATATATATATATATATATATATATATAAATATATATATATATATATATATATATATATATATATATATATATATATATATATATATATATATATATATATATATATATATATATATATATATATATATAATGCCCAGCATTCAGTAGGTAGGTTTATAATCGTGCTCACAATACCAAAAGCAAGCCCTGAAAAGGACAGTAAAGAATCGATAATTTACTTTTAATTCTGCTGTTCGCTCAGGTGCAGAAGTCCACATTGCTCACCTGCAAGACTTCCTTTCCTTAGATTCCTCAGTGCGGGCCTGTTTTAACATACCTTAAAATGCGCGTGCATAGTTCACCCAAGATTTCAGGGGTCATGCCACATTGCACAGTCAAGGGATGAGACTTTTTGCCCATCGTGCCTACCTCACTTTAAACCTGTTCAGACACTGCCCACTATTTCTCTACAGATAAATTCTTTTCTACCTAAATAGTCCATTGAGGCCACAAAAAAAGTAGAAAGAAACACAAACAGTTGGTTTTTTCACAGGCGTGTACAAAATTTAATACGAAGTGTCCCAATGGTTGGAAATTGTAGCACCGCAACACCAGGATTTGTCAGATGAGTACTCACGGGATTACATTTTTTTTAAAGATGGACATTACTTCTTGTGTTCACTAGTGAACATGAAAATCCACATCATTTGTGATATGAAGGCTGCTTAATTTCGTCTTCAACAAAGAAATTATTACTAGCTACAGCACGCTCAAAAACAAAAAAAAAGGGAGACAGGCAGCAAATTACTCTCACGCCTGATAGGCATGCAATACGAGACATACAGAGGAGGCTTGCAGACAGCTGTAGCTGTTCTGACTGTTCTTTTGATTAGTTTCCTCCAAAGCCTTGTGCAATAATTATTGACTCAATGCTTGCTCTAAGCAGATGCATTGCTTGCGACCAATTCTGCACACAAAAATCATGTAAACAACTTTTTTTGCCATATGAAAAAATGTGATGCGCCTTCTATGTGTAGGTGAACTGGTGTTTACGTTATTGGTTGCTAAATAAAGTAACTTCGTTTCTAACACCTTGTTGAAAGACGTGGCTAATTTATGGTCACATTTTTTTGTCAAATATAGCTTCAAGTATATTATTCCTAGTTAGTAACCATGAAGCCCCCAATCTTACTTAACGAAGGAAAAAATAGCACTTGACTGATGAATTGCACCACTAGTCAGAACTTATGTAGAAATCTAGATACACTATTACCATGTATGGGCACAGTGCAGGAAGTCAGGATGCGGAAAGTAGCACACACATTCTGCACTTTCATATCACAACTGATATTGCAAAAATCAGTGTGCATTTTATTTGTGTTTGATTTAAATATCACATGAAAATGATGGCTTTGCAGCAATAATGAAGGCTCTGCATGAACATTCACGTGCTGATGCGCAACAAAGTCATTTCTTATAAGTTATACTCTAAACAAAATGAAAAGCCTGCCAAGGACCTGCCCCTTTTTGGCACAAGTTTACACACATAAGAAACCATTGATTTCCGAAGACATCACAGTCGCACATCAGACAGTAGCAAGATGTGTAGTAGTCGAGGCGGAATGGTCAGTGTGCAAGCCAGAGAGTCAAGGCAGCAGGCATACTTCAGACGAAATGCTAGAGAGCACAGCTGTTGAAGTGTGGGCACACTGGAAAGCTCCACAATGACAGGCTGCAATGATGCAGCCGTTTCCAGTGACTTCAGAGTTTTCCATCGAGGCCTGCCCATGAAAGGATTTGCACGCAGCATCCAAATGGCCAGTGGAATGCTCTTCAGCAGTGCATAGTGTAGGACCGTGTTCCCCTCAGAGTCTTGTACAAATGGGTTTCCCCCATACCGAACAAAAGTTCTGACCGCCGTCTGTTCTCTGATGTACACGGCTAAGTGGAAAGCAGTCTGTTGCAAGCAGTCAATGTAGACGTTACAGTCTGCCCCTTGGTTCAGGAGGCGCTGCACCACAGCAGGACTCGTGTGCGACATCAGAGCACAACTCAGTGCAGTCATGCCGCGGCTGTTCTTCCCATCCACCTAACAAAAACAAAAAAAGGTAGTACAGGGAGGGATAGTCAAGCATTGGAATGGAGACACAATTTTAAAACAGGACATCGTTTAAAAAATTGGAAGGGACACTTAAGCTCAGCCTTAAGGGTATGAAGCGATAGCGTTAATGGTTTGATGGCCATATATGCTGAATTGATCATTCTGCACTTTACATTCCTAGATCCCTGCGACTGCTCATACCATCCCTGGCACAGTGGTGAAGCGGTTAAGCGATGCGCCACTGCCCTGCAATGGCAGGAGCTGCCACCGCTGAGGCTTGTACGACCCAGGTTGCTCTTCTCGAGCAGCCTCTCGCGACCAATCATTATTTGAACTGCCACCTGCTATGGTGGTCAGTTTGCTCACAATCCAGTGGGCAGGTTGTAATAGCGCCACAAGGTCACACGACCTCAGTGGCCCACCTGGGTTGCTTCTCTGGGGATTTTTCGCTCACAATGCCAACGACGCCGGAATTTCTGCAGGACGAGAGCCTTAATGCCATCGTGCTAAAATGTGACACCATTTGCTTCATGATGGCCCTCAAGAATTTTCTGGCTTGAAACAAACATGGTCGTGTCCACAGCTGTTTGTGTACACATGAGCATACACATGCTAGCTTGCACTAATATACTGCTAAGAGCAATCAAACTTCCCTAAGTTCTTCAGAAAGCTAAGCAAATGATACATGCGTGTGAATGCCTTTTAATATGACAGCAATCCTTTCAGCATGGTTTCAGCAAAATAAGTCTGATGCTAGCAGCACACTTAAAATCCGTGACTATTTCAAGCATGCCTCTACTTTCGCAAATTAACAGTTCAAAACAAAAATGTTCACAGCTCACATTTTTCACAAAAACCCTAGGGTAGCAAAAGCACTCATCCCAGCATGCCAATACTTGCAGTGGTACATTTGGTACACAGCCAGATAGTTCACAGAACGTGTGCCAGCAAATCTGTGACCCTGACGTGAAACCTCCATTTCTGTAATTACTCATCAGTGTTTAAAGAGAACTTAACCTCAAGTTGGCTTTGTCATTCTGACTGCTTAGGACAAAATAGAAAGGATGTGAAATTTTCATGGTTTGCAGGGATGCAGACTAACAAATCCACCAAGTCAGTGATCACTAGTTGTGATCAGTGAGGCTGTAATATTGTGCACTCAGTTTTATCATCATGTTGACTGTGTTGAGTGATGAAAGCAATACACAACAAACAAACTGAAGTTGGCCTGTACCAATAGATTCCTGTATTCGACTGAAAATACTCAAGACAGTCTTTTGGGTGCAGATCCAAGAGGATAGATAGGTCACACCATCAATCACTTACGAACAGTGATTACATCACAGACTCCTTTTTGGTACTGATGTCATGAGTTTGATTTGAATGGTGAGTTCCATTTTTTAAACTCAAATTTCTCAACAATAAATGTGGCTTTGCTGCGAGACAAACATGAACATACCCACAAAAAGAACCAGACTACCGATTTTTCCCTAAGGACAACCATTGTATGGAGTTGTCCTCGGTGTCCTGCCACTCACGATGCCCATGAAATCCGTTTCTCTAAGCCCCCCAAAAAATGTGGTGTTATTAAGTCAGGGGGATCATTTGTGATGCTCTTGCAAATAAACACTGCAAAGCTAGTTGTGTTTGACAGCCTCACCAATGCTCCAGCATCAAGCAAGCGATTAACCAGCTCGATGCCATCTGGTTGCACAGTGCAAACGTTGTGCAGCGGGGTGTTGCCCTCGTTATCAGAGGTGGCGGCACAGGCTCCTTGGGATAACAGGTAGAGGATGACGCTGGAATGACCAGAACTGCAGGCGAGCGCCAGCGGTGTTGCTCCCCATTCGTCCCTGTGTTCCATGTTGCTGCCCTTGAGTACAAGAAGCCTCACTATGTCTGCAAATTAGCAAGAAGAATAGTAGCAACAGATAAGAACTCCGGGACTATCGGCCCTCAAACAGGACAAAGGAGCAAGAGCGATAGCTGTGCCACTTTTACAGCATCATCGTCACAGACAAACATGCATGTGTGAAGTGGATGGTGATCAGTCACAGAAGCAGATCATGGCTTCCTTTTATTTGTGTTCTTTGTATTTTTTACACTTAACCCTCACCTGTCCTTCTCGTGACTGTGCACACAATATTATGTCTTACTTTCTCACGTAGTCAATGTGCGGCAGCCAGAAGCGTGTCCTTTTAATATCTCTATGTGACCGCAGTTAACCCAAAATATAGCACAGGACTGTACATACTGAGAAGCATGAATTTTTGTCATATAGGGGGTGGGTTTGATTCCCACTGCCAGCTAGCTGCCCACCGGTTTCTTCAAGTGGGCACAAGATTTTCCCGCGGCCTGGTGCTCGGCTTTCCAAGGTGGATGGCTGCGCCTTCAAATTTCATCATTCTGAGCTTGAGCAGGCACTTCGAAAAAAGAAAAAAAAAGGCTACAAGTGGGTCTTACCGCAGAAAAAAGATTTAAGTTATTTGACGGCGGAACGAATCACTAACCCGTCAATGCAACGGTTTGGTCCAAGACCCTTTCCCCAAGCATTTCACCCCATAAAAGCTGAGCATCAGGCCGAGGGAAATCTTGTACCTAATAGAAAACTGGTGGGCACCCAGCGGCACTAGGGATAGAACGCAGCACCTCCCTAATGCAAGGAGGATGCTCTACCACAAGGCCACTGATTTGGTAGTGAATTGGCCTTACCGATGATGGGAGCGCATGAAAGCTGACCCTGGCTTGTGCAGTCTTTCGACCATGTGTAGCATGTACATATCAGTATATGTTGATTAATTACTGATATTTAACAGACAATAAACAATCACAAAGCAAGGCTTAAAAATTTGGATGTAGCAAATTAATCACTTCTTCATTTTTTCCTGGGCAGCAGAGACATTGCAACAACAACTAGCCGCCGCGGTGGCTCAGTGGCTATGACGTTCGGCTGCAGAACCGAGAGATGCTGGTTCGATCCTGGCCGCGGTGGTCATATTTCGATGGAGGCGAAATTCTGGAGGCCCATGTACTGTGCGATGTCAGTGAATGTTAAAGAACCCCAGGTGGCTGAAATTTCTTGAGCCTTTCACTGCGACGTCCCTCACAGCCCGAGTCACTTTGGGACGTTAAACCCCCATCAACCAACAATGCAACAACATACACTGCTGGCAGTTACGATCATTCATACCAATTGGTTTACTAATCAGAACTATTTGGTCACACAAAAACAAAAAACTCCTCAAAACAGGTCACATCGTGTTATCACTGGCCCAGGAAAAAATTGGAGGGAACACTTAAGCTTCGCCTTAAGAGCATGATGCAATACCGTAATGGGTTAATTCCCATATATGCAGAAGGTCATTCTCTACTTTGCATTAATAGATCCTTGGAAGTCCTCATACCCCTCCTGGCGCAGAGGTGCAGTGGTTAAGCGACGCGCACTGCCCTGCAATGGCAGGTGCTCCCAACGATGGGCCTTGTGCGGCCCAGGCTGCTCTTTCCGAGCGCCCAGTCATTAATTTAACTGCCACCTGCCATAGTGGGCAGTTTGTTCTGGTGGGTAGGTTGTGATGACGCCGTAAGGTCACGTGTCCTGGGTGGCCAACCTGCCTCCTAGGTTGCTCTCTGGGGACCACCTGCCAAAGCCATGCTCGTGATTTTTCAAAGATAACGGCAACAGCGCCGACACCGGAGTTTTTGGAGAATGGGACCTTTAACGCTATCGCGTTAAAATACATGACATTTTTAGAGTCATAGTGGATTCATGTGGCTAAAGATGGCTTGATGAAGTGAAAAATGTTAGATAAGTAGTCCAGTACACTTGATGCAGTGAGCAATGCACAAGTGCAGAGGCTTATTTGTTCTACAGGCTCTCCTCAAAGCATATAAGCCTACATAAGTGCCTTTAAGCCTCGTACTCCAGACGATACAGCATGTGACCTAGTAACGCCTGTAAACAATGTGGCATTCAAATAAAGTCAACTCATCAATCTTACCAATGAATAAATGACCTGTAACAAATTTCCACTGACTGATTCAGTTACTATTACATAAGCATGATATGTGCTTAATGTACCGCGCATTATTATCTAGTAATGTATTTCCAAATTTAAGGGCATATTTGCTTTGAGCCCAGTCTTGCTGTCACACTGTTATTAGGGATTCTTCCAAGTTCGCTCATGTTCACAAGCTGCAACAAGGAAAGGCAGACATAGCCACATGTTTGTCTATCTTTGTCTTGCTCACTGCTCTCTATGCATTCTTCTTTTGAAAGCACGAACCAGCAACGCCCTCTACAAATCAGCACCACCTATACCAGGCTACATGGTCGGCACGATGGGAGCATATCGAACTGCAACAATCAGATACCATGTATCAAGCAAATATGGTTCAGTTAAATGAAAAACCATAAATGCTATGCACAGGGTCCGTCTTTCATGACCAAAAGCAGAGAAGATCTGATGTCACTGCTGTGTGCGAGGGAACCAGAGTTCTGCAATGCCACTCAACGCCTCACTATAATGAATGGACAAAGAAACAGGTAAGCCAGAGAATACAGAAAGAACATGCATACCAATAATGTCTTCTCTGCAGCTGGCAGCAGCCAAATGCAGTGGTGTCCTTCCATAGCTGTCAAGGGAGGAGACGTTGGCACCACTATTGAGCAAGAGGTGCACCATAGGTAAGTTCTTCCGCAAGACTGCTATGTGCAAGGGTGATGATCCAGTAGATGCACACTGGTTCACACTGCAGCCAGACTTGATGAGGAGTTCAGCTGACATGAACAAAGCAGAATCTTACAGTAATGCAGAAAGTCGACAAAAGGATGGATGTTCCTCCACCAGAGAGGAACATATGTATAGACAACAAACTTGTTTACTCCTCCTCATCCAGTGCAGAACCATTGCTTCGATCTATTCCAACTTGGCAGCTAGGAGTGAGTTTGCGTGTGCATGATTCAGGACAGCATAAGAAATGGCAGTTGTAACAAAACAACATTTGCATAATCTAAAATGAATGCTAAGGCTTCATCTCTCTACAGCCTACAAGCGGAAAACTGCATTACACTGTGCCACCCAGCTTGGTGGCTAGCCTATAGTGAGGTGAAGCAGTAGTAGCCAAGTTTGGCTATCCAGTATAGTGATGTCGTGAGCTGCAGTTCTCCTGTCAGTATGTGTACAGGAATTGACGAAATAGTGAGCAAATAATGGCCTTTTTATGCATAACCCCAGTGAATCTGCACACACAAATGATTAAAATTAAATGACACAAATGCATACATTATTCGTGGACAATGATGCACTTACACAATGAGAAGGTTCAGTCTGTGTGGGAATAAAATCTTTACACATACAAGACACATAGCAAGAATAACTAGAAAAATAAATTTTCCACTGTATAGCATAAGTTTAAAAACTAAAGAGCACTATTTCCTGCCTGCTGAAACAAGCGTATGAGGCAGATCCACTATTCCACTTTCATACAGAAATGAAGACTGTCTGCACTTGAACGTACTGACAGAAAATAAGTAAGTGGGTGTAGGCCACTGAATACTTACTCATTTTTAAGAGGTCTTTCTCAACAGCAATGCATATGGCAGGTTTGCTTTCACCTCCCGTCATAATTCGTACATCTGGGTCCACTGGTGTCCCTTCGGTGCCACGAAGCAACGCCCACGCCAGAGGAGTGTCATTATTATTGAGAGCTGCCAGAAACCGGCACTGTCGTTTCCATCTGGGCTCTGTAAGAACAGCACAAAGTAACTGATCATCAGTGCAGAGGCTTAAGATTTCCGCATGCATTATCCCCATGCACTTTAGCGTGCAGCATTCGGCACAAGATTTACTTGGTGTACTACGTCAATGCCCATCTTACAATCGGTACAGCTTTGAATGGAAACCTTTCTATCGTATTACTACCCCTTGATCGTAGTTAAGTGCAAATATTTTCTTGCGTCACCAGCAAATGTACTTGTTTATTTATCTGACGTCGAAACAGTGAAGTGTGCTGGACACTATGCTGCACTTAGAACGACGTATCAATTGTCATTTCCGCATTGAACTGAGGCAGCACTCACATGAAAACGTGTAAACGGGTAGATTAGTCACGAAATCGTTTACAGCTATGCTGGCCTGGTATGGCAAGCAAAGCATGCTGCGCTCTTTCATACGGCACAGCATACACGCCGAACCATGCAGCGTGTAAACACTATGCCGCGATTTCCGTAAACACAAGTGAAGCCGGAGGGACCGTTGAAATACACACACCGCAGGGCTTGCAAGCAGCACTTACCAGCTCCATTCATCGTCAGACAACTTTCTTCTCGGGACGCGCTAGCAGCAATGAGCGAGACGAACCGAATGGCTCATTTCTTTGTCAGACTGAGAGGCCGACGCGGACACAAAACAAGCGGCCAGCAGCATGCCCCTCGCAACACCGGCGCAGTCAAGGTCACGGGAATGCCCGGTTCGGCCCCGCCTCGACTGTCGTTTCGCAAGAAACAGAGGAAACTTACTTTTAGTTTTAGTGAATTGAATCTTTCCGCCAGGTCCGTGCCAGCCAGCTGGTCGCGCGAGAAGGGTGTTACGAAGAAAGGGAGGCAGTGGGGGAGAGAGAGACCGTCGAGTGAGCGAGTGTGCGAACAGGAAAGCGCGCTTGCGCGGGACATGTTGCCAGGTCGTACTCAGTCTGGCGCGCTTCGCCGCTTGGCCTACAGCCTAATGGAGACGAGCAATTATTGTGATGGAGACACCAAACTGGGCGCGCACAATTTAGTATCTGGGCGCGCTTCTGACAGGCTGACCGACAGGTGCTTTGATGGCCAGCACCGCTAAGCTACGAGGGCGAGGCACAAGACTTTCACAAGCGCTCGCGCGCTTCCACTAGCCACAGAAAAGCTGTCCCAAAGAATAGCTGGCTCGAGAAATTGTGGAAGCACTCATGTTTAGAAATACTGGTCCCGATGCTTGCAGTTGCCCGCCCAAAGAAAGAGGGACATCTTCGCAATGCCAGATAACTACCACTGCTCCCTGTTGCTCCGTTTTGGTTCTTTGTCTTTTATCTTTAATTTTTGTTTGATCTTTTTTAAGGCTCAGCTATGATGTCTAATGGCCTCTGTGTGTGTGTGTGTGTTTTTTTTTTTGCTGTTGATATTGTATTGTTCGTGAAATACCTTACTTATTTTTACACGCGTTGTACATATGTACCAATAACTTTGCGCCTGTGCTTTTTAGTTCCTCTAGTGGATTCAGTTTTCCTTCAGTATAGTTGCAAGTTAGCGTTCGTCTGTTTTTTTTTTTCTCCTATGGACTGTCTGTTTTGCGCAACGTTGCCTTTGCAGCCAACGGACAGTGGACTCGTTTGCAACGCGCTTACGCAGCTTGGCCAAGCCATATTTGCCGTACGGTAGCAACTGCCGTAGTTACCGTGTTTACCGTACGGTAGAGCTAAAGCTCTCTTATGTTTGAAAGAGCCACCTGTCGGGGCAATGGCGCGTCGCTTAACCGCTGTACTACGGCACTAGGAGGGGTATGAGAACTCCTCGTGAGCTATGAATGCGAGTGGGAGGGTCGTGACGTCATCAGCACCGCATGACCACTAGTGGACCTATCTTAAGGCACCGCCGAAGTTGAAAGTGTGAGGACCCCCCAAATTTAGAGGTTGGCCCACCCCCCAACATTCCTATGGACCCTCAAAATTTCAGAAGAAGGTCCACTCCAGAAAATAGATTAAGGTGGATTGTATAATCCCATGTGATAATCCAATGGAAGGTACTCGAACATTCTAGGTGATGACTCATGCGTACCATACAGGGGCAATGGAACTGGTTCCAACCGAAGTTTTGGCGGAAAAATGGCAAGAAGAGCATTAGACAGTCATTTTAGACACCACAACAGCTGAATGGAAAATAAAATGCGAGAGCATTTTCTTATTTTCCACGTGCGGTCGTATCTTGTTGATTGTGGCGGATTCGTGTCTCCTGTGGGTTTACTGTTATCGTAAGCGCCTGAGTATGAGGTTACTCCGTCATACCCGGCGTCATCGGTGAAGGTAAGTCAACCCACTGGGTTGTTTTTAAGAGATTAGACCGTTCGGGCATAATGTTGGCGCCGCGGCGGGAACGCACTGTGCGCGCCCGGGCACTAAATGAGGAGCCGCACGGAACGTATTATGGCCACAGGTTAGAGTCAGGTGGCATTTAGACTAGTTTGTGACGTCGCCAAGAGCGTGCAGATGGATGCACTGCTTTTTCTCGTCGCAAATTAAACACGGCTAACAGCCGCCTAAATCACCGCCAACATGCGCTCCTTGCCAGCGGCATGGCGGACGCGCTCGCCCTATAAGCATAAACTCTTCAATTACGGGAAGGTACAATAACGGGACGAACTGCCACCTTATAGTGCTTCCTTGCAATATTTAGCCTTTTTTTTTCACAACCAATATTCGACTTCAGTGAAGAGAGAGAACATGGAAGAGATACAGCGTGTAAGAGGTAGGACACAGTGAGAGACACGGCCAAGAAATCCAAGAAAGTGCTAGAATTGGCGTGAAGTGCGAAATATTGGCAGCTCGATGCAGGGGACTGCGTCACATTGGGACCCTCGTGAAAGCATTTCCAATCCCTGGCTATGCTTGACAGCTTTGCCATATCTTCGCTCAGAATGCCACCTTAGAGAACAATGAATATCACTTGCGGCGCGAAGTGTGATAGTTGCAGTATTTAAAGGAGCATAGAGACCTAATCTTCTTCTTTGCAATGATTCATAAGACATTACTAAACATGGATCAGGACGTGGTATTAGCCTACCACGTTGAATAATTTATAATCTCATTTTTTCTCGCACTGTTTCGGTGTCAAACGGGGTATGAGGTTAAAGGTACGTAAAGGTCGCATGAGGTATAAAAAAACGTGCAATATGATCGCTGCTTCTTCATTCGTTGTCATTCCACCTCTTGCGGAAGGCTGTCTTTAGCGTTGTAGTGACTGAAGCGACGAAGCAGCGATTATATCCCAGTTTTTTCGTCTCTCGCATGACCTGTACGAACATTTGACGTCGCGGGCGCCGTTCGACAGTTGAAAAGGAAATAGTGTGAGAGAGAAATTTTATTATAAATTAATATCCGTCGGCGAATACCGCATGGTGATCCACGTATACCAATGTTTTACGCATCATTAGGAAGAAAACACACGCTCAACAATGAGACGTCTAAACTCCTTTAACAGTTGTTGGCGTCAACCGTTACAGCGGCTCGCTGCAGGTGCTGCGTTTCATGGGCGTTGTGTTATGACTGCAGCCTTCTACTATGCATCTTAATCGCTTGCTTATTCAAGAATATTGGGCATATTTGTTAATAAGTTTTACATTAAGCACCGTAAACTGAGTATAATTTTTTCTTCAGAATTTATAGCAATGGCAAAACCAAGGCCATTTAAAATATTTGTTGTATTGCTGATTGATGCATCGATCGATTACTGATTGGACTGCAGATTGATGTATTGATTTTCTTGTACTCTTCCTGACCACAATGTTCGCTGCAATATTTTTTTATGTAAACCCTATGTGTAATATTCCAAAACAAAAATAAATAAATCGCCAAACGATTAAGCATGACAAAAGCCCCCCCCCCCCCCCCCCCCCACTCACACACACACGCACGCGCACACGATAGGCTTCTTTAACAGGCACATTATTCTCCCGCATATTTTTTCACAGCGCCTCCTTTCCCCTAATCCCCCCTATTCCCCCCTTAGCCCCCTAATCCCTCTTCCCCAGCGCAGGGTAGCCAACCTGAACCCTTCTGGTTAACATCCCTGTCTTTCCCTCCTCCTCTTTATCTATCTATCTTCACAGCGCAAGCTCTGGTGTAAGCTAACCCGGCCATTATGTTGTGGGGCATAATATGCATGCACTGGTGTGCCTAATGTCATTGTTTTGTGTGTAATTGTTTTGTACACATTCGGTGATTCACCGTACTGCCTGAACAACCAACAAGCGCTCTGTGCTTAGGTTGGACAGGAAAAACTCATGTGCTAAACAAAGATGAATAAACATTGATTTGATTTGATTTGCTACAATATAATGAACCCCTAAGAACTGGCCCATATTTCCGCGCTTTCGTACAGTGAAACCAATTCCCTCGTGCATTTTTACAATTCGAATGAGCATCTAGAACTTTCATTTAGATCGTGAGGATGCGTTTGTGTCTACATGTTGATTTTCACTCTCTTGTGCAACGCGATGGAGGCTCTTTGAAACTACAGTGGCCAGCGCTCAAGTTGCCGCGAAAAGATTTCTGACGATCGCCAGGACCTGGAACACGCTGCTGAAATCTTCGCGCGAAAGCACCCAGCCCTTTCAAACCCAAGCAGAAATTGCGGCCGAAACATTCATGAGTCTTTCCTAATAAAAATTCAGCTCATATAGCGCTTCGTCTGCGTGCGTGTTTCCTGCTTAGTCCTCGTTTCTTCGCGTTGTTCAAATATGCTAAACGTTCACCAACTCTCGCAGTTTTCGGTTCTGTCAGGTGCCATTTTGAAATATACGGAGAATGAGGTTGAATAACAGGCAATAATAAATGTGAATGCTTAAGTCCATAAATACTTAAAGAGAGTTCACATAAGTTCTTCAGTCCTCGCCATGCTCTTGACGCCTAAGCCATGGTACGTAGTCACTGTGGTCGGAACGCCGGGCCCAAGACAACAAAGTTTAATCAGATGCTGTGAAGGAAACATATTCAGCCTCGAGGCTTCCTGGGGTAAGCTCCTCGCTAATGCCTTAATCCGGTAATTCACGTGCTTGTATCAAAGCTCTTCCCAGCTGATAAACAAACATTTAAAAACAGTCAAGGTCTGTACATGGCAAAATGGAACCAAGCGAATTCGCCAGGCGTTATTCGCAGTGGCTATTTATCTGTTGTACCTAGCTAGTTAAAGGGACATTAAATGTAAATACTAAGTCGGACTAGACTGATAGGTAAATGTCACGTGTTAGCAAATATGCCATTTTTGTCGGCATCGAATCTTTTTCAAGCCAGAAAACTGCGTAAACGTGGCGCCGCCACGTATGTATTCGTACCGCTGTATACGACTGGTGACGTATTCACGCGCTCTCTCGAGAAACGCTATTTAGCCGTCAACTGCCGCTACATTATATCAACTGCCGTCGAAATATAGAGTAAAGCAGCGCGGTGAGCGTAGCCAAGAATGCGAAACGCCTGCTAATAAAACAGTGTCAAACAGACGTAAAACTAAAAAAAAGCGAGCGCTGAATCTTTCGTCGCATCGTTTTCTGAGCACTCAAGCTGCGTGTGGCCGTTGTGCACATCAAGTCTAGAAGCATATGCGCGCTCAGCGGCTTTCACGCTCTGTTATATTAGCTATGCGGCCGGTGAAGCGGCTTCTTTCTAGCTTATAAGCCGTCTAATATCGGATACTCTGCGCAGGCTGCGGGTGCTCTGAAACTGCAAGCCTTTTAGTGCGAAAGCACTGCATCACGAGGTCAATCCGGCTCTCCGGTTTGTGTGATGCTTGACCTTGAGGGTGACCTTGGGCAAACAATAAATAAATGTTGCCGCGACTGGGATTCGAACCCGCGGCGGCGCGAAAATGTCAGTTTCGCTGGCCACTGCACGAGAGCACTGTAGGCTGTCGCCGAAGTTTTTTTTCTTTTTCTTTGCATGGAAATCAATTCCGCTGAGCTGCCAAATGCTTTACGTACACACATACTTTCCCGCAGTGCAGACACACATTCCCATGTCTTCGTACACTGCCCTCCAACCGCACATCAAAATGGAGGGAGACATACACATGCGTCAAGAACCGGCAAGCCGTTTAGGCAGCCGGTTCTGCGAAGCATAAACCTCCCGCGCCAAGGGGCACTGTTCACTGAGCAGAGACTTAGATGTACGAGGTCGTTCTGCGTGTCGATCCATCATGGGGTTCTTTCACAGGCTAAAAAGTCCAATGAGCATTTAACAGATCGCACGGAATCCCAGAGTCTTTCGGGACAGGCAAGAACCTTATACTGTAGGCGATATTTCAATGTGTTTTTTATTATCTGTTGAAGTATGTCCCAGAAAAAAAAAAGCATTGCATCACGGCACCACACAAAGCAATGCCGCACAGGCGACGGTTCACTGACCATGGCACAAAAGTCTCCTTGGTGCGAACCTAGGCCTTGACGGGTATATAGAGTCGAAGTGCGGAGTTAAAAAAAAAAAAAGGTTTTTGCAGCTGATTGAATATACATTTGCTGAACTCACTTCATTACACTAGAATCCATAAAACCAAGGTAAGGCTGCCGATACACGGGCACAGCCTGCCTTCTTGACAGGTCGAATGAATATTTCAACCAGAAGCGAAAAGTCAGGAAATCAAAGGTATCAAGAACATCCTCCAGGATACCCCACAAAACTTCCTCACGGCTATGGCCCGTCGAAGCAAACAGATAAGGCAGACGGCAACCTTCTCACCTTCTAAGGACAGCTTGCAGAAAGGGTGCCGTGCAGGCTTGCAACTTTGAAAAAAAAAAAAAAAACCCCAGCCGGCCACATCTCGTGTTAAGCTGAAACGCACTCTCGCGCTGTGCATCGCACGTCGTCTTCTTGAACTAATAATAATATTTATACAGCATAGCCCTAAAGGCCCTCCTTCGAGGGTATTACATAGGGGGTGGGGTCAGTGTAAAAACATGTCAAAGAACAGCATTAACGCGCAAAGGAACAATAAACAGGTCATGTACAATATATAAAAAATAATTAAGCACCAGATAATAAATAAAAAGCAGGCGATAAAAACAATATAATACAAATTATAGGTTTAAAGAAAAGGATTAGGCATAACGGAGATGTAAAGTACTACAGTGTACATATTAGGCACGAAAAGAACAGAAGTAATCACAAAAGTGCAGCAAATGGAAAAACGAAACCATTCAAAAATTTCGAACACTACAAACATTTCAAATGCCAACGTCGCTGCGGATGAGAGCAAGAAATGTGGAGGCGTTAGTTTCGATGGCTATGTGCGCTGGTAAACTGTTCCACTCAATGATGGTGCGTGGTATGAATGGCTTTGCAAATGCCGATGAATGACACGGGATGCGTTTAACTTTGTGCGGCTGGTCGAGCCGCGGAAAGAAGGCTGATGGTGATTGGAAAAAATTGTGTTGAAGCGAAGGATGATGATACAGTTTGTGGAAAAGTGCTATAGTCGTGATAGTTTACGGCGGTAAGACAGGTCTTCTAATTCGGCGCGATTCTTTTCGAAGTAATTTCAAAGTTTATTTTTCAAGCAATCCTTGGTTGCCGAGGAGGCTACAAAAAGGCAAACTAAGCAGCCTGATGAAGCGTCGCCCGCCCCCTATCAAAATAATATTCGCGCTTTGAAATATGTGCGGTTGTGACACCGAGATGTGCACTGCATGCGTTGGCGTGGACAACGTTGTGGCAGAAACGCGACACTGGAGCATAGGCCATTGGGTAAATTGGCATTGACGATGAAAAAGTTGAAGACGCGCATAAATTCCTCCCTGGGTCAGTGGACTCGTCAATCGCGCTGTGAAGTACGTGGCAGTGGTGTCCACGTTCAAAAAACTGCGCTTTAGCACTTGACAGCACGATTGACGCGTACAGTGACCCAGGGAGGAATTTATGCGCGTCTTCAACTTTTTCATCGTCAATGCCAATTTACCCAATGTACGCCGGCGGCCTATGATACTGCGCCATTTCCTTTCCTAAAAAAACAATTTTCAATTTTCACGATATTTCGTGTTTAGCAATGCTAGCCGCCAGCCATTTTTTTTTAAATTTTCTCGCAGTACACGCTCATCAACCTGTGAAGCGCAGTGCGAGCGTATGTTTTCTGCCTAATGGAAAGGCGGATATGTTGAGATATGCTGAAAGAAAAAAAAAATTGGAGGAGACACTTAAGCTCCGCCTTAAGGGCATGACCCGATAGCTTTGGTCATTGATAGAAATAGTCATTCTCTACTTTGCACTCATAGATCCTTGGGAGCACTCAGATGCTGCCACCGTTGGGGCTTGTGCGGGCCAGGATGCTCTTCCCGAGCAACCTCTCGCGACCAATCATTAATTTCACTGTCACCTGCCACGCCGCGCAGTCTGCTCGCAATCCGGGGCAGACTGCGATTACGCCACAAGGTTACGCCACCTAGGCGGCACACCTGCCTACTAGGTTGTAACTATAGTAGGATACAACTTTAAAAAAACAGCAGTTGTTAACACTGGGTAGTGGTCCGCGGTGTACTGTATTATTCCGCTAGTCAGTCACAAAAATAAACTAAATCATCTTTTTAACGTTTGTCTTTAATAAACAAGCCAGGTATCAAAACTCTAGAGCTTATAACTTTTTTTCTCGTGATTAGCTTCTTGTTTAAGTGACAAGAGAAGAGTTAACACCGGACTACATTTTCGTCGTGGAGGAATTCTGTGCGCCGGTCCTAAATGTGGGCGGAGCTTCAGTGCAGACTTAAGTTGTATCATACTATAGGTTGCCTCTATGGGGATTTTTTGCGGATTTTTCGCTCACGGTCGAAAGCGCCGACGATGGCGCCAGATTTCCTGCGACACGAGCTCGTTAACGCTTTCGCGTAGTATCCGAGTAGTAGCACATGCCTTCGCCACAACCTCTCATTTGGCTCAAATAAGAAAAAAAAAATGTTTCAAGCGCGGGCCGTCATGTATGCAGTAGGTGAAGCGCTGGCACGCGAAGGCCGTACTTTATCACCTTTCACTCGAGCGTTCTCTATGGCGAAGTGACATGCCGATGCAATACGCAGTTAAAGCGGTATACACAAGCTTCCGCGAGAAAAACGTTCGAGTTGATGTGTGTTCAAGTCTATGCGTGCATCTTCTGCCGACAGCTGTAGCCGGCAGGCGGCAGACTGCAGCTGGGTGGAATGAATTAGGGAAATCCCCCAAGGTGGAGTAGATTTGTAATGAGGGAGTAATTACTAATGGCATCCACCGATGCGCAGCCATACGGCTGCAAAGGAAAGCTATACAGCTTCTACAGAAACTTCCTAGTTAAAGAAAAATTCGTCCTGGTCCGGGGTTCGAATCCGGGACCACCGCTTCACCGGAGCAATCGGTATACCAACTGAGCTAACCGGGACGGGTAGCATATTTTTTTTCCTTTATTTTTTCTCAGACAGTGCCTAAGAGGAGGCCAATGTTAAAGGCTAACAGCCTGACGAGGCCTTGGCCCCTTGTACATGCGGTTGCATCGATGAACAAATCTCGCAGATACACTTGGGTCAGTACAACGATTGCGATAAAAAAATACAAGTTTTCAAAGCGCAGAAAAAAAATGTACCACCCTGTACATCAGTCCCAAACAATTCAACCATGCAGTACAAAACAAGACTGCTGGCTACGCTCGTAAGTCGGCATAAAAAGCAAAGGCAACATTATGCATCAAATGCGAAACCCGCAATAAAACGTCAGAACCGTCATATACACCACGAAAGGGGAAAAACAGAATCTCAAAATAATGTGGTTTTGGAACAATGTAAAACGCAATACATGTACAGTGGCAATACAATTTTCATGTACACACCCCGAGAAAATCTAGAATATGGTTATTCAACCGTTAAAGCAAGTCATTGAGCCGTGTATGAAATTCCGGAGTTAACCAAGAAGCTTCTACATTCCCTTTAAAGATAGCAAAGGATTTGTTGAAGTTGACGTCTATTTCAGAGCGGTTCAACAGTTTAGTGGACTGAAAAGTTATCGCTTGCCTACCGTAGTTGGTTCGTATCTTTGGCGCTCTCCTTTTAAGATCGCGGATCGGGTACGTGCTCATATGTTCTATCGGAGGGACATGCAGTTTATTTCGGTAGATACATTACAGTAGTTTGAAGTAATAGATCCGGTTTGCTTTTAGCATACTGTATTTAATGAAAAGAGGTCCGGCTCGCAGGTTACGTCTATCGCCTTTGTAATTCTCACACAAGCGTAGTATCTTTTTTTGAGCAACAACTAACTTATTATAGTTATAGATTGTGGTGGTGCCCCAAACTAATATTCCATAACTCAATCTGGAGTAAAAAAAGGAATAATATAGGATCTGTTTTAAGGGTGTAGGTATATGGTGATAACTCGAAGTTAACTCGAAGGGCGAACACTGTTGGTTAAATGATTTAGGGAAATCCTCCAAGGTGGATATAGAACACCTTGTTCCCATCGGCCCACGTATAGTGTGCGCAAATTAAGTAACCAGGTGCAGATGCTCTTATCCGCCGGTTATACTCGCAGATTGATAACGCCTATGGCGCTCCTACGGCGTTCCTATGGCCAAGCTGCCCCTGCGCCATTAAAATTCGTCGTCATCATCATCGCTGTGCTAAAACTGTTTGTTACCGAACCCTAACAAGTTGTCTCATGTATGATCCCAACCTTCAGCCAAAAAAGGAAGGTTAGGTGGATGTGGTAAGAACCATGTGGCACCAGAAGTGTTATGTCGGGGTAGATACTGAATTCACTTGTTCGGTGGAAGGTGTCGTACGAATCACAACTGATGACGTATAAGTGAAGGCGCTAGTATGTATGAAGACTGCGAACCGAGGCAACATCTGTCAGCGCACTGCGAGTTCTGCAAACGCCAGCCAAGATTCGAGGAGATTAGTATAATAGAAACAGCTACGAATGCAGCACGCTCTCATGTTTTCCATGCGGTGTCAGCTAGACCACTGCGAAGCGTTACTGGTCAGTTCTTTAGATTTGAAATCATGGTGCACGCTTTCTGGAGATGTCTGTTGGTCATTTGAGCAGATCAAAAATTTCTAGATTTTCAGAGAGAAAGCAGTACTCCAGACGTACCAACCCCGAGCAAGAATCTTGTCATCTTGTCTTGCCTTGTGCTCCGAACCAACTCCAGCTTACCCGAGTTATTCGGGCAAGTTCGAAGGAGCGTTGCGCAAGCTGCAGCCAATGGGAGGAAGCTAGGGTAAGTTCGGAGGAGTGTTGCACCAGTTGTAGCCAATGGGAGGAAGCTATAGGGTATGTTCGGAGGAGTGTCGCATTAGTTGTAGCCAATGGGAGGAAGCTATAGGGTATGTTCGGAGGAGTGTCGCATTAGTTGTAGCCAATTGGAGGAAGCTATAGGGTATGTTCGGAGGAGTGTCGCACCAGTTGTAGCCAATGGGAGGAAGCTATAGGGTAAGTTCGGAGGAGTGTCGCACTAGTTGTAGCCAATGGGAGGAGCGCGTCGCGCCACCAGGTGACGTAACCTTGTAGCGTCATCACAACCTGCCCTGGCAGGTGGCAGTTAAATTAACGATTGGTCGCGAGAGGTCACTCGGGAAGAACAACATGGGTCGCACAATCCCTACCGCTGTCTGTGATAGAAACAGCCACCTGCCAGTGCAGTGGCACATCGCTTAACAGCTGCGCCACTGCGCTGGTAGTGCTATGAGGTCTTTCCGCGATCTTTGAATTTCAGTTAGATGATGGCCAATTCTGCCTGTATGGGCATTAACCCACTAAAGCTATCGCTTCATACCCTTAAGGCGGAGTTTAAATGCCCCTTCCAAATGAAGAATGAACACATACTTTCGAACGTGTACTGGGTTTATCCGCGTTAAACCCCAACCATTTTCTTTAAAAAGCCGCGTTCCGCGCATCACGTATAGTCTGAAAAAAAACCCGCAACCGAGAATGACCACAATATATCGCCCGTCGCCGGCTAGCTGCGAGGAAGCACGCGGTGCTCGCGCTCTGAACAGGAGGCATGCTAAAAACTCTGCAGAGCAACTGAGCCAAACCATCCGACATTTCCGGTATCCGTGACCTTGATTCAGAAGGTTACGCCATGCATAAGGCGTGCGCAGTCCTTGCCCTGAAGGTGCCGCCTGTACTCGTTGCAAGTGCGTATGCAAGAAGGAACCCGCGCCGGCAAGGAAGGGGCTATCTGCATTCAATGCTGCAAAAAACGAGACTTGGCACGGAGTCGTTTTACGTGATAATGAACATCACGGCTTGTTGATCACGCGCAAGTTTTCTTGGGAGAGGACGCGTCACTGATGTCTTCCAGTTCTGTGACGTAAGAGTCAAGCATCAGCGACGCACACGGAGGAGCAGCGGTCATACGACGATATATCTTTACAACCTTGGGACCCCGGTCATCAGAGCTGTCTTTGTTTCGCTAGTGCGCATGCGTGAGGTTGTCTAGGTGCATCTGAAGCTTCGTTGGGGAGGGGATTTTGGCGCTATCTTCAAAATCCCCTCCCCAACGAAGCGACAGTCAGATGCTATGACGTGTGCGAACGAGTCAGCAATACGCCGCTGGTCGGCAGTGTCGTCGCGATTGCTCGCCCGCAGTGCAAGTCGTCTAGAGCTCCGCTGGCGACCGGTTTGGGACAGTGTACTCGGCTTCGTCGACGCCCGCCGGCTCGGCTCTCTCTCAATCACCCGCCGGGTCGACCACGCAGAGACGCCGACTTCGCGCGCGTTCGCGCGCGTGCGTTCCCTGCTGCGCGATCATGCCGTGGTCTACGCCAGCGCCCAGTGCAGCGGTCGTGGCCGCGCTGGTCCTGGTTTCGCTGGCAGCCGCAGACGCCGCAAGAGGTGGGTGCCCAGGGCGACATCAGCACGCCTATCACGCACAGCTTGCTTTTGCTTCGTGCGCGCGCTCTCATATGACAACCCCGGTGACCAACGTCGTTAGACCTTCGAGCCTCTTCTAGGAACACATGAAAGTGCGAGTGCAGCAGCAGAATGTTTCCTCGTGCGTATATGCGCACCGAGAAAGAGGCATTTTTGTATGGGACAAAATAATAACGCTCTCTCCCTTTCTCTCGCCTCTTCTCCATAAAGCCGCGCCGCTTCATGGGCGAGCTGAACTCCGCGTTTCACAACTTGTGCGCAAAAGCATCGGAAGCACTATCCACGTTTGATCGCTGATTTAGAATCTTGTTTTTCTGATTCCGCCTCTTTTTGCCATTTAACCTCTGCTGTGAAATCATCAGCACGCTTTCACTTGTACACGATTACTCACACGTGTCACTGTACAAATATGGGTGGTTTTCAACTTCTCTGAAGACTACTTAGAACATCTTTGCTCATTACGAGAAACCGATTCGCATTAAATGTGGATGTGTTACAGAAAGTGACGTTTCTTTTAATATTGCTGTAAAACTTTGTCGGGTTATAAGTTGCCTCACCGGACATGCAGTGCACTGAATAGTTTTAGAGTTCGCGCAACAACTCGTCTTTCAGCCGCTTTTTCGCAACCCGACGCGGCCGCCGGAACGCCTGCGGAAGTTACATTTTTTACTGTTCATATAAATTACAAGAGAATGATTAAACATTGGCTAGAGCATAATAGGCAATTAGTGAGTCCCTATTCAAAAATATCCTGGAACAAGGCATTAACGCGGACTGATGACCCAAACTCAAAAGCGGTGCGTTAAAGGTGTTACGGCATTTTATCAGAATGAGTTAACGTTAAGTGGAACGTACTAAGTAGTTAATAACTCACTAATAAAAAAGACGTGCTAGAAAGACAAGCTCACGTGGGCAGATGACCCCTACTCAAAAGTGGTGGTTTAGAGATATTACAGCGTTTTATAAGAAATCTGTATTGAACCAAAATAACGCACCCTGCATACTGATACTAGCCATTTTCAAACAATGATTCGTAATCGCAATAAAAGTGAACCATCATGGAATTAGCCCAGTTTTATACCTGCTGTTAGAATCGCTGTGTAGAAGCAAATAGTTTAAATACGTGGGGATATTGATCAGGCAAGATAGTTAAGACAGCTCTTCGAAAAGAGAATATCTAGTTTTGTTTTCAATCGAGAAAAAAAAGCAACTGCTAAGATGACTCAATTTTGCTGTATGCCGCGGCATCCTGCAAGAGGCACAGAAGTGCACTGGTTTTGAGGATGTATTGTGTTAGTATTTCTCCGTCATCATTTTATTTTTGTGTGTGTGTGTGAAAATGGCTAACATTTACTGTCAATTTTATGGGGGGCGATCTGGGCAAATGTGCGGCCTGCCCGTGCCCCCTCCCCGCCACTAGTTTCGACTACTACAGGGTTTGTTCTGGTGCAGCGCCAGCGGTGGGATGGGTATGGCAGGGAATCATCGTCTGGGGCTGGGAACCCCATGGGAGGTGCAGCGACCAACTGTGATTGCCATTTGCGCCCGTGAGGTCCGATGCCTCGGCGGAGTTCTATACTCAGGTTGGACCCACGGAATACACACGGAAGGCATGAACAAATTGAAAAACGTTTTCAAATACATGCGACTTCCGTAGCTCCTCCTGCACGCGGGAGGCGTGCACGTCCGGAAACTGACGCCCCGGTTTCCGGTTACGGCGAAGCCATGCAGGTCCGTGCGGTGGGTTCTAGTAGCCGGACTCTAAACCGGGCGCCTCGGGGAAGTGGCCTTAGGTCAGCAGCATGGCCGCAAAGACCGTGGCGGGACGCCGAGGAAGGGGGTCGGAGTACGACCGAATGCAAAAACTGTCGATGTTGTGGAGTACCGGAGGAGTAGGCCCGGGTCATTTCACCCTTTGCCAAGTTCTTGGTATGTGGTCCCGTGAGCCCTGCCTTGAACACGGGTAGAATTATACAGTGGTGGAATTATACAGGCGGGATTAGCCTTACAGTGGCCTATCGTCAATTGCTTCGCCTGAGTCACTGATTTAAGAGATCGCGTCCCTACCACTGACCCTAAAGGCTGCAGTGTCCTCTAAAATACTTCAGTAGTGATCGTGACACTAATCGTTGCTCTTAGGGAGCCCTCAGGGTTCACGATGCGTTGTTGCCACTATACTGTGAAACTAGACGACACATTGAAGAGAGTCTCCTTGTGGCCCCCGGGAAACTCTCTTCACTGTGTCGTAGTGCACGAGGGGTAGTGTACAAAACTCCGTTGAAGTGTTGAAAGGTGTACATTGGGCAGTCGGGCCAATGTGTCAATGAGCGCCTAAGGGAGCACAATTTGTCCTTGCGGAACGGTACCGGTTCAGTCCTGCCGGCACACACAAACGAATGCGGAAAAGAAAGTGACGCAAAACAGAAAGCGAAAAAGAAATCAATGTGCGAGGCAAGGCCCCAAGGCACTAGCATCCTGTGTGCAGGAGCACTAACACGCTTGCGCGGGAACTGGAAGAAGCCTACCATATTAGGGACGGCGGTAGTTCATGTGTTAGTACGCCATCTGTGACATTGTATGACACACATTCTGCCTTTCTAGATAAATTAGATAAGAGGTGAGTCACCTGCGCCCTTCCTTTGTGCTTTTTCCGGTTTTTATGGCCTGCAAGTGGCATCTATGATAATCCCTTCCTTTTTTCGGTATAAATGTCATGTTCCTTTTCTGAACAAAACAGTTGAAAGTTGCGCTCCGTCCCGTCTTCTTTGTCCTTATTCTTTGCGTGTGCAAAAAACAATTTGAGAATGTACCAACCAGCCCCACAGCGCATATTACTGGATTATCAGTAGTGTTATGTATACAGTCGAGCCTACTTATAACGGCCGCAGCTATTGCGTACTCTCGCTTATTACGAACGAGGGCGGTGCTACCGTCAATATATGTATTAGGGCAATGCCACTGCGTGTCAGATACAGCGAACTCTTTTGGCTGCACAACTCGGTGACAGCGAAAGTGGAGGCGGCAGTCGAAGATCTGCGTTTCTTGCCGGAGTGGAGAGCGACGAGCGTCTCCTAACCGCTGTGTCGCCCCCCCCCCCCCCCCCTCCTCCTACAGAAATAACGCGGTGACCTATGAAAGCATAAACCGTAAATAATTAACAAATAAGAAATACGGGCCACATGGAATGCCGACAAAACTTTTTACCAGATGCGACCGTCGAAAACGTATGCTTTGAAAGCTTCGCGTTATAGCGGCTTCTGTGCAGGAGCATGGACGGCAGCGACCCCGTTTGTCATCGGGAGGACTCGCAAGGAGCAGTGCTTTGGAAGCTGCAATCTCGTGCGGTCTCGTACAAAGACCTGAATGACGTGACTTTTTTTTCTTTTTCTCGACGAGTGTGTCACTAAGAGTAAGTTCAGAGGGAGCATGGGAATTACAGGCTACAACCCTGCGTTGACGACGCTCCTTTGCTACCGAACGCGAAGAGCAAGACCAAACATTTGACGTCGTCTTGGCGGCGCGCCACCAGTGCATGCTGATAGCAATTGAGGTGCCTTGACGTTACAGTTCGAATTTTTCTACCCTCCGCCGTGGAATAAGATCCCGTGGATGGAACTGACTGCAGAGTGCATCGAGAACTGCTTCAGTAAGGCAGCGTTTGGGAACCCAGGAACGATGGAGGACGCTGTCGAACACCGCGTTGTCGGACGCGTGTGAATTTGTGACAACGCGTCGTTGATGCGTAGTTGCTCGACCCGATGTCGCGTGGGCATACTTCATTAGTGCGGATGGTGACGTCGACATCGGAAAGCCACACACTGAAGAACATAATAGTACGCGAAGCACGGGAACTCTCGCACTGCCAGGAATCTGATTAGGACAATGACTAAGATGCCAACCTATCACCTGCTACTGTGAGTGCTGCTACTGCGATCAGTAATAAGGTAGCAACGAAATCGGGATGGAGAATACGATTACGCTTGGGAGCTTGTAAAGCGCCGTGACAGCGTCTAGTTTGAATAAGCAGACGCGCAAAGAGGGCGTACATTGTGCGACATTGTGTGGAAACAACGTGGGAAGTCCACTGACTACGAACCTCGGACACAACGAACGCATTCCTTGTGGCCGTCAGGTTCATTATAAGCGGGCTCGACTGTAATAAACTTAAAGCAAAGCGAACAAGATGAGGGTGCAGGAACAGACGAACTCACGGGACGTACGCACAGCGCCCGTCTGTTCCTGTGTCCTCATCTTATTCATGCTGTTTTAAGAATGAACTGCCACCAACTCGTCCAAGTTTCTACACAGGCAGGCTGTGTACTAGTATGTAGTTTTTATTTTATCGTGGGGTTTATCGTCCGGAAGCCACACATCGGCTACGAAGGATGCAGTAGTGGATGCCTGCGTATTTATTCAGCACTGACATCGCACAGAACAGCAGCACCTTTTGCGTTTCGCATCCGTCGAAATACGGCTGCCGCGGCCGTGATTGAGCCCGCGACCCTGGAATTAGCAGCCGAACGCGAAAGCCAGTGAGCCACTGCGGCAGGCGTACTAGTGTGTACCATTGTGGGCAAAAGTAAGAGACCCCCCCCCCCCCCCCCCTCCAAGTTCTCGCCTGTGTCATTCTGCTTGGGGCCGCTACCTTACAAAACACTTCTGGAGTCGAGATGGGCCCACTAGTTGCGCCGGTCTCGACACCAGAAGTGCTTTGTCAGGTGGCGCCCCCATACAGAGTGGCACAGGTCAGACCATAAAGGTCGGGTCTCTTACTTCAGCTCACGATAGTACCTACGGTTTGTGCTTTATTTTACATCTTAAGCGGTTTTTTTATCCTCTCCCAAGTAAGGCCCCGCCAATACTTTAAACTTGCAGAACACTCATGGTTCATGGCGCTCTTCGTAGTGTCGTTATGATTGTAGTTCCTGCTGTGAGAAAAAGTAATTCAGTTTCGCAGCAGCGCGCCTCTTGGAGCACGTCACGCATCTAATTTGCTTGATCCAGCTGGTGTTCCGAATAACAAACTCCCCAAAACACCCGTCTCCAAAGCCGTGGCAACCCCAGCCAAAGGGAAACAAACATCTTTGCGAAGATACCTTACATGATTTCTATACAGCGAGCCCAAATTATGCCTTTACGGCAAGTGTGCGAAAAAAAAACAACTTTTGCCGACCTCTAAAAGACCACGAAGCCGATGCTCACCGCAGTTCAGCAGTAGAAAGCATCTATTCCGCTTTTTGCAGCCGGTGGTCCCGGAAGCGAGCGCCCTCATCATCTGTCCCTGTCAGTGAAGCCAAGGCCAGTCAACATGGAGGACTACAACTATTTGCTCCCAAACTATAAAGGACAACGAACCCGTCGTTCACCGCAGTTTGGCAGCAGCTCCCTCGGCAGCTTATTTGTTGATGAAGGTACGCATTTAACCTTCCTCTTCTCTTCAAGGACGTCCCAACATCACTAGCGGAAATATGTCACCCTAAATTGTGCGCCAACTGATCATGGTAAATGAAATCGCCTCACACAGCTCGCTCCAAAGGTCCAATCGAATGCTTTTTAAATGTACTTGTTTCATGGGTCCTTCCCCAAAGTGTTGGTCGACGAAACTTCTGCGTTCTGAATTGCGTATTTGGCGCCCTGACTGTTTCATGCTGCACATTACAGCAACTGTAGGAACTTTCTAGTGGGCGTGGCACATGGCGCAACTGTCGCGGTTCCGTGCTTCGTGTGCTCTTTTGGCAGAACCGAACCCGACCGCGGCGGCCGCGTTTCGATGGAGGCGAAACGCAAAGACGCCCGTGTGCTGTGCGATGTCAGTGCACGCTAAAGATCCCCGGGTGGTCGAAATTATTCTGGATCCCTCCACTACGGCACCTCTTTCTTCTTTCACTCCCTCCCTTATCCCTTCCCTTACGGCGCGGTTCAGGCGTCCGCCGAGATGTGAGACAGAAAAACCCCTGCAATCCCCTCTCTAGTCGCCAATATGTCATCGCGTCACACACACAAAAAAAGGCGTTGTCGACGGCGCGCAGTGAAGGAAATTGGTACAACATAAAAGAGGAAGCGCAAATGACGCGTAGACGGGAACAAGATCGTTTCCGTAATCCAGCAACGAGATTGACATGGCGCTAGTCATCGGGGAAGGAAATAAGACGACGACACTGATGGAAAAAAAAAAAAAGACGCACCGCAACGCGGTAGAAGAACGCGCCCTCAAAGAGAACAAAGGCAGCGGAACGCGAGGCGATCGAACAGCTGGGATGGCCGCAAGCTACACCATAGCCGCCAGCCGATAAATGCATACCCTCATCATCTTTGGCCATTGATAGATTGCCGACGACCACAAATCTTTGGAACGCATCATGCACCTGATCTGTTCTTTCGCCATTTTGTTCAAACATTAGCATTCGCCTACTCTTTGCTAGTCGTGAACTGCTGTCTAATGCATCCCCACTGTCGTCTTACTGCTGATACTTTGCGTTTTGGACAAAGCGCCGTAAGATCAGATAGAAAGATTTGTATTTAAAATGGAAGATAGAGCTCGGCCTGGTACTGGAAAGGGGGGGGGGGTGTAAAGAGAAGAAAGGTGGCTATGATGGAAGCCGACGGGTACAGGAGACGCGCGAATGTGTATGCAGACCGCGCAAAGTAGCCACGATTTGAGTCAGCGCTGCTTGGCATGCGTAAGAATGCCTGAAGCGCCTTGAGAGCTTGGAGAGCCTCTGTCCGTGTGGCCATTTGGCACCCTCCGACAAAGATCCGCTGCCGAAACGCTTGATTGAAGTTTATAGTTTATGGTGTATAGGGATTTAACGTGCCAAAACGTCTCAGCCTATGAGGGACGCTGTTGTGAAGGGCTCTGGAAATTTCGACAACACCTGGGTTTCTTTAATGTGCAGTAACAGCGCACAGTACATGGGTTTCTAGAATTTCGCCTCCATTGAAAAGGTCAGCACTTCTTCGTCGAGTGTGCGTTGAGCAAACCTAGATCACGCGGTCCACAGTTGTATGGGTGTGCCAGCCGATGCAGTTTGGAAAGTCCGCTCGTCTAATTTGTGGTAACGCAAGTGAGTATAACTAGCGTCAAGTGACAGCTTATGCAGAATGTTTGCGCGGTCGCGCCGACCGCCACGCAGACGTCTCAAAGTCAGGTTAAAATCCAAGAGATGAAAACGAAACTTTAAAGCCAATCGGTGATTTGTGGCATGTACAATTGAGAGCTATGAAGCATGGTCTGCGAGGGATGTCACAAGTTCACAAGAAAAGTTGTCGGACGCATGTGTATTTGTGGGAACTCATCGTCGATGCGCAATTTGCCCGACCTGATGACGCCTGGGGTGACGTGGTGGTGCGTATGTTGACGCCGACATCGGAAAGCCACACACTGACGAAAATAACAGTAGGCGAAGTACGAGAACTCTCGCGCTGCCAGGAATCTGATGAGGACGATGATGAGGAGGTCGACCTACCACCTGCTACCGAGAGCACCTGGCCAACTCCCCGCCGTCGGTATGTGCCATTAAGCCTGAGGACATCATCATCATCATCATCATCACCACCACCGAGAACGCTTCCACAGCGGTTAGTTACGTCGTGCCCCTAAACCAGCTTGTTGGTAGCAAGGGTAGCGGCAAGAAGTATGTGAATGCGCTGGAGAGTTTGGAAGCAGATGTGCATAAAATACTTACTGTCTGGCTTTGTAATTTTGTCTCTAACATGGGAAGTCCGCTTACTACGAACCTTGGATGCAACGAACGCAATCTGCGCGACCGTCAGGTTCGTTATAAGTGGGCTCGACTGTACTCCTACCATTTCACAGTTTTTGTTCTTATGCCGAGACCTGGTAATTGTACAGAATGTGTTAATGAGCTGACCCCACGCGAGGAAACACATTTGCGTCTGCTGTTACGCGGAAACCATGGTGGTGTTGTATTCAGTACTTCGCCGCCGTGGTACCCTTTAGTTTCACAGCAGAGCCGACACTTTTACCGGACACGATTCGCGCATTCGTTCTGTGCAAGTACTGCGCGGAATGGCTTCGCCAGAGCTGCCTTGCAACACAGCTGGCTCGCTTTAGGATTCCTGACGTACTACATTTAACAACGGCAGGCGCTGCTCAAAAAAAGCGATGATGCCAGATTCAGGAAAAAGAGTAAAAGAAATGCAAGTAACAAAGTTTCGGATTAGGCCCATTTTGGACGCTTAAGCTTCGCCTTTAAGAGTGAAACGCGACAGCGTGTTGCAGTGCTGTCAGGAAGTCCACGGAACGCCATCGCCCATTCGGCGCGACGCCTTTTCCGTTGGACAAATCGCTCGGAATCTCTACTAGAGACCTCTAAAAACAGCCCATCCGTCGCCCGAAGAAATCACGAACGGGCTGCAGTGACACTGCTCCCTGAATTGGCCGTTGTGCGTCGCCATTGTGATTGGGATTTTAAAGGAAAGGAAAGGCGCAGTAACTGTCCCACATATTGGTGGACATCTCAACCACGCCGTGAAGTAAGGGAGGAAGTTTGTATTGAAAGAGAAAGGACAGCAAGAGAGGCCGTAATTGAGGTCTGCGTCTCCGTTGACGTTGCATTCATTGGCCACAACAACACACAAACGCGTACATCACAAGCGCTCGGGCGGTAAGGGTTCCATGACATCGCAATGGTTGCCATGCGCACAAAACATGACGCACACAGGTCCGCCGTGGCCACTGCCTGCCCGCCTGTAGCCCGAAGAGGTCGCGAAGGGTTTCCCGGAGGGGCGAAACCGTCATGCTATCAACGGGCTCCGCGTTCGAACCAGTGGACGTCTTCAAAAGTTTCGTCTGGCGGTTGTTCAAATTCAAATCCACAACCCCTATGTGGTGTCAGTGCATGTTAAAGAACCCCGGGTCACCGGAATTACCGAAGCCCTCCACTACGGCGTCCCTCATAGCGTGAGTCACTTTCGACCGTTGAACTACATAAACCCAAACCCAAAGCGAACACGGTCACAACACTACCTATTGTACCTCAGCGCAAACTATTTTGCATTTACTTTCATCTCTACAACATAGATAGCGCCGGTTTGCTACAGCTCATGTCAGTGAATTGAAATGCTTTATAAGGTAGAACGCGATTGTTATCGTGCACCGTTTCAAAATTCGCATACCCATAATTACTCGTGTATTGTACAGTCATGTTTATTGTACCGTTTGAGGACTTTCCTCAATGTACGCCTCGCTATCGTTTGAAAGGCAGCATTTGCGAGGGAACGTAGCGTGCGCGGCAGAAATGTCAGACCACATGAGAAGCTTGCGGAACTTTGCGAAACACCCAGCGGATAGAGGTTGTCTGGTAGCTTACATTTATCGTAGCGATGTAAAAAGATAGCTTCTAAATGATGTAGCATACTTTCTCACACTGTCGTTTTTCAAAGCACTCGCCGACTGTTAGCAAACAGTCGACTCCGCGGGCACTCTGTGAAACGAGCAAAATATTTCCGAAAGTTCTACTTGCATGTGTTAATATGAGCCGCGCTCCGACCCCGTGCCCCCAGCAGGGAATCACCCCCACGTGCATGTGACGCACTGTTTTAAATATACGTCGCCTTCGAAATGACGTTCCACACGTTTGCAACCTGTTCCAGGATGAACTTAGTTATTCTTCACGAAGGGACGACATCGTAGGTGGACTGTGAAATCAAGAATTGCTGTGAAAACTTTTGCTTCCATGTGTTCCTATGGAGCTTAAGCCTACTTGCCACCTCTAGTCGAATCCGGTTGCCGCGAACCTCCTCTTTGTATGTAAACACGGCGTTGGTCTATACTCAACTATTCTTCCGTGGCACATGAACATAAGAAAGAAGTGACGTGTATGCCGTAAGCGATCGCCGTGCGCAATGGCTTGTGCGCTTTGAGCGTCTCATTGCGAGTTCCTGCGAGCGGTCTGTTCTATACGACTGTCCATACATTCTAGCGCGGCAGGCGTGTCGAGCAAGGCACCTGGTTCGGGTCGACGAGACCACCGACGGCACCTGCATGCCTGTGAACGAGTGCCTCGAGTCACTGAAGGACGTGGGAAGGCTCAAGTTCCCCATGTTCTGCGGCCTACGCGGTCTGCTGCCCATCGTGTGCTGCCCCAACAAGGACCCGCCTCCACCCCCGCCGGCGCCCCCTGGTGAGTTTATATTTCTTTGTTCTACTCTTTGCACGGGCATTCGCATTATAAAGGGGAGGTGTACATGAACAGGAATTGAAACGGCAAAAAAATTTAGGTGCGATCAATTGGAGAAGTCAAGTCAGAGAACTGGAGACTGGGAAGTAGGGGCTAACCACACGGGTGCAGTGCTCTTCAAGATTGCTCGGATCTCCGGAGGGTCAGCTGGGAGCATGCAAGAGAGACTACATTATGCGGTGGATAGTGCGCAAGAATACGCGAATAGTTGTGGACTGCAGTGCGCACCGAGCAAATCTGAATTACTGATATCTAGGAAGAAAGCGGAGACTCTGACCCTATTATAGTATTTGTGGGGGGCAGCGCAAATTCCAGAGATACCACTTCCGAAAATCTTAGGTCTCTTACTAGACAGCAGGGACAGCGACGGGGAAGTGATCAGGAGGTTGCAAGCAACAACTGAGAAAGTGGCGAGAATGGCTAGAAGAGCAGAAGAGCAAGGTTCCGGGCTAGTTGGTAATGCATTTAAAAGGAAGAAACAGCGCGGTGAAACACGGACACGCGAAGAAACGACAAGCACACGACCGCTGAGAATGGTTAAGCATATCAAACCACGAGAATGGTTAGTAGGATCTCAAACCACAAGCAAGGATTTAGAGGCAAATACACTATCAAGTTAATACAGGCTTTTACTGTGAGCAGGATGGCTTACATAGCACCATTTTTCAAATGGAAGAAAAGTGAGAACAAGTCGGACGTTATAACAAGCAAATCATATAAAAGAGCACTTGAGATCCCGGCCAACGCGGGAACAGAAAGGCTAGTAAACACACGCATCGACCACACTGTAGCCGGAATTATTGAAGGCCACTCGATTTTGCAGCGGATACCGATATCAGGAAGCATGACTGGAAGGGACGTACTTGATAGACTAGAGCTCTCATTCATTTGGTTTGGTTTGGTTTATTGGGGTTTAACGTCCCAAAGCGACTCAGGCTATGAGGGACGCCGTAGTGGAGGGCTCCGGAAATTTCTACCCCCTGGGGTTCTTTAACGTGCACTGACATCGCACAATACACGGTCCTCTAGAATTTCGCCTCCATCGAAATTCGACCGCCGCGGCCGGGATCGAACCAGCGTCTTTCGGGTCAGCAGCCGAGCTCTCATTCATTTGGTCTACGGGCTCGTGAGACTGAGGTTGTTGAGACTGAGACTGAGGTTGAGACTGAGAAATAGCCTCCGCAAGCCTCATTTTTGCACACAGTTCTTCGATAGGCTGTATATTTTTCACGCAGGCCTGCTGTTGTCTGAGTGAGTTTCTTCTTAGTCCTCTTCGTTTTTGCCGAGCTTTGATGAGCCTCCTTCTTCTCCTCTCCAAGTGGAGAGATGACAGTTGGCAGGTGGAGAAAGCAAATCCCCCTAAACACCACACGGTAAGTGGAGGCTTCACACAGGCGTCGCCGGTCAGTTTTCGCCTTCATGGTCCTCCTGATGCTCTCGCATTAAAAGAAAATCGCAGACGGTTGTAAATGCTAATCGCTTAACACGGCTTATTTCTGCGTAAAGCTGTTTGTGGCAAGAACGTCATCATGCTGTTTACATCACGATGTTCAAAGTTCACTGTGTATTTCGTAGGTACAAGCGAGGAAGAAGCGGCGCCATGATTTGAAATTATATATATATATATATATATATATATATATATATATATATATATATATATATATATATATATATATATATATATATATATATATATATATATATATATATATATATATATATATATATATGAAGGGAGCTAACAGTCACCGAAACCAAGGTGCATTGGGGAACGTTGCTTTTTTTAATGTGTTGTGCTTATCAGTGGGATAATATTACTTAGATTAATAAATCGCTTAAAGAAAACTACTTTTCAAAGCAGTCGAAAAAACAACCATGCCGCCGGTGGGATCCGAACCCACGACCTCCGAATGTCGCGTCCGGTGCTCTTACCAACTCAGCTACGGCGACGGCTGTCCAATCTGCTGCTCTCGTGGGGTATTTATGCTTATTTGGTGTACGCGAACCTTGAGAGTGTTCACCAACGCGCATATATATATATATATATATATATATATATATATATATATATATATATATATATATATATATATATATATATATATATATATATATATATATATATATATATATATATATATATATATATATATATATATATATATATATATGCGTGATTGGGAGACAGCTAAGAAAAGCTTTCTGCGCCTTGCCACCAGCACTGCCGCGCGCAGGCAGAAGACAGCTGAAAGAAATGTGAAAGCTTCGAAAGAAGAGACGCGCGTCGTAGCAATCGCATCGACGAACGATGGCTGCTTCATTTGCCCCGAGTCCGTCTGCCCCTTGCCCTGGATCAGCTGCCTTTATGCTGCTAAATGTGAGCGCTGTGCTCACGTCGTTGTCGTGAATGAAGGAAGGGGAAAGTACACAGGCGTGTCCATCGGGCCACTGCCTCGTGCAGACGACAGAAGTGAAATATATAGAAGAAACATTGACAGAATTGAAAGATATAGAAGAAACATTGACTACGGACTTTCCTCCCTGGACTCTAGCCTCTAAATATGGAACATTTTATGCCAGGAGCAGTTTATACCACAGGTTGCGCTACTGGAAGCTGCTCTAACCTGCTCAGCCGAGAAATGTTCACAGGACACACACATCTTTACCGACTTCACTTTACCGGCTCAACTTCCCAGCAGACCTCTACTGTGGCCTTTACGTGCCCTGAACAAGCCAAACGCCTTCCTATCGCCTGCAGCGGAAGACATCCTCCACAACAGCAGAGCTTCACCGCGTTAAAGAACCTGTCTCCTATATCCTTGGCCAAGCCCGGGTTGATGGGCGGTTTTCGCCGACTCCAAAGCAGCGCATACTGGGTCCAACCTGTCGAAAAAAAACAATCAGCAACCAGTTTCTCACGACATTTCATACATACATCACATGGATACTGCCGCAGCCATTATACATCATTTCAATGGATTCTAGCTCACTGTGGCATTCTAGCCAATGAAAAAGCAGATGCAGTAGACGCAAACTTCTGCAGCATCAGAATTGCAAGAGGGTTTTCTCCTACAAATCAGATGCGCCGAAACTTGCCACAAGACATGACCATGAAGAAAAGAATCGGCTGTGGAGCGCGCCGTCACACAATTACACAATTACTCATTTGGCCCATATTTCGAATCTACACTACCACCCAGTCTTTCACGCCATCTGCAAATTGTTTATCGTCGTCTCCGGCTGAACGCCGCAACTACAAACTTGCGGTACCGTTTAGGTGAGCAGTCCTCACTGCTACAACTGCAGCTCAATAGAAACAGTACAACATATTCTATTTGAATGCCCAGCGTATGCTGACTAGCGTGCGCACTATGAACATTGTATGTAGCCACTCATTCAAGTGCCTTTAGGAGTGGACTTAGGTTAGGTCTTTTAGCCTGCTTTACGCAGCAGAGACGTGCAATGAACTTCTTGATTGCTTATTCAGATGGCGTTTGTCCACTCGACAAGCTCTGATATCTCCATTAATCTCACCATTATGCACTCTTCATGTTGTCATACCCTTTTTAGGACACTGCATTTTGCCACTTAATATCTCGTAGCATTACTCGTTGTTGTCATCATCATCGTCACTACCGTGAATACGCCCACTGCAGGGCAAAGACCTCTCCCATGTCTCTCCAATTAACCCTTTCCTTTGCCAGCTGCATCCACCCTTTGCCTGCAAAATTCCTAATCTCATCCGTCCACCTACTTTTATGCCGCCCCTTGCTACGCTTGCCTTCTCTTGGAATTCACTCCGTTACTTTATGGACCAGCGGTTATCTTGCCTTCGTATTGCAGACCCTAACAAAGCCCATTTCTTCCTCTTGATTTAAACTAGGATCATTAACCTGCGTTTGTTCCGTCACCCACTCTGCGCGCTTCCGGTCTCGTTGATGTACGTCTGCCCAAATTACATTACATACTTCTTTAATAATTTGCATTATAATATGCGCGCCTTTCTCCTACCGTCTTTCTATCCCCAATTCTCTTCCCCACGCAGAGTAGCATGTGGGCGAATTTTTCATGCCGGCTAAAATCTCTGGTTTTCAATAAAGAGTTTCTCTCTTTCTTTCTCCTTCTTTGAATGACTCGGTGGCGGCAATAGCAACAAGCGTGCTCGGCTGTCGTCGAACAGAATGCCCGCCGCTCTCCGCCGTGCTCAGTTTAAAGCTGACAACGAACGGCGGCATTGAGCATAAGCAAAATAACCACAACAGTCTCGAACAACGTAGAATCGTTTCCGCGTGGGTGCGATCATGGGAGATAAATATGGTTGCATCGTGCGTCACAAACATAGTGATAAGTCCGCGTGCCGGCGGCATTCAGCATTAACAAATAAAAAATGCAAAGACTTGTGGCAATATAATATGATATGGGCCTGCCTGGCTAATTTGTTCTGTAGATTTAATACAACAGACAACTTGGGAAGGCTCGGACCTCGAGCCGGACAATGACGGAATCCTGGGCTGAGGACCTGACCACCTTCCCCTAACTTCCCCTCCCCCTTTTTCCTTAATAAACGCTTTCATCCTCATCATGATCAGCTAAGATTAAGAGTTCTTTTGCGACCTGCATGCAGCAACCCGGCCGCCGGCGCCGCCTACCCCGGATCAGTCTCAACCGGTGATCAGAGAACCGCCACCAGGTGAGGATGGCGTTCGTGCGCTTTTGCTTTCACTGCACGCTTGCGGGCACAATCTTTTCTGCGAGGAACGGAAGAATGTCAGCTTCGCGCATCGACAAAATTTGCTCGTATTTTGTTGATGTCAGATGATTTCATGGCGACTGAAACTTGCAGGCTGGCACATGTCAGCGTCCACTTGAATGCCGGCTAAGTATGTGGATGTGATTCCCATGACGGAGACTGTTGCGAGCATACAGGACAGCTGTGACAACTTTAGGTGTCGCAAATCAGGAAGCTTGCGAACGTAAACCGGCGCCGACATTTGTGCCGTAAGCCGTAACTACACTGTGCTGGCCACGGAGAATGCTGTCTGTCCGGGTCTGGGCCCTGAAGTATACAGGCTCTGTTAAAAGTAATCAGCATAATGGAAGACTTGCGGCGCTCCAGAAGACTAAAAGGTGTTGAAAGTTGAGGACGAAATTTGTCCTCACATTGCAGAGATTTCGGGCTTGTGTCTCCAATACACTGTTGAAAAGCAAACACTAAGGCCTGAAGGATTTTGACCAAGGCTATGCACATGTGGGTCAGGGAGGATTGGGGCTGTCGAGCGCGTGCCATCTCTCTTCATGGCGCCTGGATGGGCACGAGGCTATACGCGCATGTCGGAACGAGGGCAGGGCGAGGGTGTCTCACTACTCCCTATATATTTTTTTACTGCGGCGTGAAAAAACGAAGAAGTTCGGGAAAAGCGGAAATCCGGGAAGGGGTTCCCGTCACTTTTACGCTGCCCGATGACGAGGCAAAACACAGAGTGAAGACTGTAGACCAAAGAGATACGGATCCATATGGCCCACATGGGTGTTTATGGGCCCCTTAGCTTGTGCTTGTCTAGATCATGCTAACACATGTGACATTTCCGAGAGCGCCCGCTTGGCTGTGGCTCAGACCAGCGTGGATGGCCTGCTTTTTGGTAAACAGGTGGACATGACAGGTTTCAGCAAAGGCAATGAACGGCGACGGCGTTTACCCCGAAGGATGTTCAGTGAGCAGCTACCGCTTTAAGAGCTACCAGAGGGGTACAGAGAAAAAGAGTACCTCGTGATGATCTATAATTACGAGCGTTGGAGCGCACGCACTTGGTGTAGTGTGCATTCAATGCACACAGACAGGTTTTACCGCGTGACATTTCATCATAATCACAATGTATGGGTGCATTATTGCCTACTTTGTTTATAAGTGCGTTCTCTATGTAATAAGTGAATGAAGTTCTTGTTTCTTTTGCTGCCTATTCTGAGCTGTGCGACGGTTGCCTGGGCCTCGTCAGGCAGATGACATCTGCCTTTTGCCCCTGCGCCCGAGACCCTGTTGTCTGAATATCTGTCTATTATGTAAAGGGGGAGAACAGAAGTTCATCACGGTAGCAATAAATAAAACACATGTAAATATAAATAACAGGCACGCACAAAAAAACACAGTTGTCAATAAGAGGACATGGAAGAGGAGCTATTGACAAAAATAATCTCTTAACTGCTTGAATTTTGCGGATTCTATTTCAGTGAAATACGGTCAGAAAGTTATTTCCTCTGTGCTATTTTATTTAGATCACATTTTTTGCCTCTCAAAGGCTGTTAGAGGAAAGGGCAAAATTGAAGCGCAAAAATGCAGGAACATACAAATGCAGGCACAGGTAATTATATCTAGAACAAAATAAAGACACTACCTCCGCGAAAGAAGTCAGCATTTTGAATGCCAGGGTGACAATATATTGTAGGGAGATGTAGTCGAGGGTTTGACGGAACACCGTCTGGTCAGGAAGCATGGTGATGAGGAGTACTGGTCACTGGCCAAGGTCGATAAAGATGGAAATCTTGACGTTTCGGGAGCACTACGGACTGGCCAAGGTCAATAACGATGGAAATTTTGACGTTTAGGGAGCACTATGTCTCCCTTGTTCACTGTCATACTGGCCAAGGTCAATAACGATGGAAATTTTGACGTTTCGGGAGCACTATGTCTCCCTTGTTCACTATGACAGTGAACAAGGGAGACATAGTGCTCCCGAAACGTCAAAATTTCCATCGTTATTGACTTTGACCAGTCCGTAGTGCTCCCGAAACGTCAAGATTTCCATCGTTATTGACCTTGGCCAGTCCGTAGTGCTCCCGAAACGTCAAGATTTCCATCGTTATTGACCTTGACCAGTCCGTAGTGCTCCCGAAACGTCAAAATTTCCATCTTTATTGACCTTGGACAGTGACCAGTACTCCTCGTCATGTTGTAGGAAGCATTTACGAATAAAAATGGGAAGGGCGTAATATAAAATTGAGATACAAAGGCAGCCTCGTAAAAAAAATGTCTCAAAAGAAAGCAAGAACGGAGGAAGGAAAGAAAGTAAGAAAACGTATATTCACATCTTAATGCCCGTGGGTGTGTTGTCGACGGCGCTGCAGACGGGGCACCATGCACGGTCAGCGAGTCCGGACAGCCTGGCACGTGCGTTCCCCTGGACCGCTGCGCGCCGCTGCAGGAGCTGGTGCGCCAGAAGAAGTTCCCCCCGCTGTGCGACCTCAGAGATGGCGTCGCGCACGCCTGCTGCCCCCGCAACCAGCTGCAAGGGGTCGGGTCCACAGCCACGCCGAGGCCTCCGCTCGACAGAGTCATCAAGATCGAAGGGCTCAAGTACGAGAATGGGAAATGTACGTGCGCGCCAGGGACAGGGCTGCATTCTCGAATACTGGCAATTCTTATCTTCTGTTTTATCTTTACTGTCCGCTGAGCAGAGTGCACGTCCTGGCAATTTCAGATCTCGTCGCTTGAGCGAATGGCGAAGCAAGATTGCAGAACTGGTTGGGTTTTAACGTAGTTAAGCCGATTAGACATACGAATGCACGTCTTCATTCTTCGCCTGCTCTTTCTGGCATCTGCATGTGCACGCAACCGCGTTTCTCGCTCTTCATCTTCGCGCCCTCTCCCCACTCGACGGCAGCTGGCACGACGCGCTCCTCCCATTGGCTGCAGCTGGCGCGACGCTCCTCCGAACTTATCCGAGCATGCCCCATGCTCGGCCCTCCTTTTTTTTTTTTTGGCGTCCGCTGACACTGGTATTACTATGCCGCAAAAAGCTTCCCTTTACTTTACAAAGCCTATTTTTAAAAATTAGTGGCCGTCTTCCCTGAGACAGCCTTTTTAGCTGTTTGGTGCACTTATAAGCGGTACGCCTTTCATCAGGCTGTGCGATGTCAGTGCACGTTAAAGAACCCCAGGTGGTCGAAATTTCCAGAGCCCTTCACTACGGCGTCTCTCATAGCCTGAGTCGCTTGGGGACGTTAAACCCCATAAACGAAACTAAACCTTTCATGACGCGCAAAAAATTCCGGCGTAGTTACAGCTGCGGTACGAAACGAAGCGTTTTGACAGACGATCGTAGCGCGGGAAATTATGGTTCCATTTGTGTTGTCTGCGCCTCTTCTCAGCTCCCCGTGCTGTGCGTGTCAGTCCTCTGCCGATGGTCATCTTGGTATTCCTTCCCCCTCTGCCTTCACATCGTTCGTGACAGTCGTTCCAGCGGCGCTTCCTTCTCTGAATAACCTTGCTCGACGGCATGGTGTTTTTACTCGAGCCACCATAAGGAGTCTTTTTCCCTGTTAGCGTAATGGTTTGCAGCAGAACATTGAGGGCCGCCATGAGGAGCGCATCAAGCGGGAAGTCACACCTTAGTGCGCAGTATGGACTTGCCACGAGAGAGCTGTAGTTGAAGAGGTGTCACTCCTACACTCATCCTACGTCTACGGCTCAGCTAACGCAACAATTTCGGCTTGCTTCTCTCTTATCCACGCTTGATACACGCCCCCTCCATGCCTTCCATCTCCCCGCTTCACCGCCCTCTCTCTCTTCTAAAGCTGGACCTTGAAATGCCGTGAATATGTACTACGTTTTTGCTGCAGAACTTGGCAGCTGTATTCGCAGAATTAAACTAAACCATTTTCAGGCAGAAAATGACAGAGAAACGGTAGTATTTATTTGAGGTGACTGCGTGAGTTTCGATAACTACGCGTTGCTATGAGCATCCGGTTAGAATCGAGTGAATGCTTTCAGATTGCGGCAAGACACCTAACAAGCCTGGCCACATTGACTTCATACCAGTCGTGAAAGGTGGAAAGGACGCCCAGCTGGGAGAGTACCCTTTCATGGTAAGCTTCCGGTGCAGGTGAAGCTAAGCTGCTTTCAAAACCTCGTGAGTCACTTGCTTCACCTTGCTGAATTCACATTATTTACGTCACTTTGTGCAGATGAGTTCTGGAAAGTTGCAGTGCAAACAACGAAATTGTAGACGAGATTGCGGGGAAGGCACCCAAGACGGCTCTATATTCAGCGAGTTTTCGTCTTTTGCACGTTGAGTTAAATTCATTCCGTGAAAAATTTTTTTCCGACGGCTTTATTGATATCGATTAAGGAAGAAATTTGTGCGAGTTGGTACGTGTTCATTTTGGCGCACAGCGCACCAAAGACGGGAAGAAAGACGAAGGTAAGACACGAACAAGAGCTACCAACTGGGTTTAATGGTTTTTGAATGACGAAACACGTATATATAAGCTTTGCAAGAAATTATTACAACCAGAAAGTTATCTAAAAGACATGTGCACGAGGAAGTGCAGATATTCCAATTCCCTCTCAGACAATGCAACGGAAGGGCTGCTGATCAGCTGTTTATATCGATGAGCTCGATCTTTGCCCAATAAGTTACAATCAGCGGCGGTTACAGTGAGTGACGCGCGAAGTGTACCTTCTTCGTCGCTTTCGTTGCGCTATACTTCCAGCATGATATCTACGAGTCGAGTTTGCGGAAGACCATCGGGCACGCATAAGGTGATATTAACAGGCTGGTCGTTTCAAGCAAGAGTGAGCGTTTATGAATTTATGAATTATTATTTTCGGCGTGCAGCCTTTGAAGGATAGAGTTCGTCACTGTCGTAGTATACCAGAAAAAGTAGTGATAGTCAGAAGGGAGCTGGAAGAAGAGAAGTTAGAACGAACGAGTTTCTCGAAGTTCTTTATAGCGCTACAAAAACACAAGGACACAGGAAGAAGTACACAGGACGGGCGCTGACTCCAACTAACCTTTGGTGAGGCTTCCACAACCTGCATCTATACACAACGAAGGACCAGAGCGCATGCGGGTGAAATATTTCTGGTAAATTAGAAATATTTGTAGTCCTTCGTTGTGTATAAATGCAGGTTGTGGAAGCCTCACCAAAGGTTAGTTGGAGTCAGCGCTCGTCCTGTGTACTTCTTTCTGTGTCCTTGTGTTTTTGTAGCGCTATAAGGAACTTCGAGAAACTATGCTTCACCAACTAGCCCCACAACGTGTTTTGTTAAATAGAGCGAACGAGTTTTTCGGAGTTACTAAATATTGCCCTTCGACATATAAAATTGTATGTAAATTTTTATGGGCATAAACTTTCACGGAAAAATGGGCTTTAGACGTGTGTTCGAAGTGGTTGGAAGGCAAATAGCATTTTTCGTCAGTTGCATTAGCACGCGGTCAAAGATACTTTTTTTTATTCGTCTCTGTACGTTAGAGCAACACGTGACTGACAGGTGTCTGTGCGCCTGCAAATCACGATATCCAGCGATAAGATAACTAGGGACGCAGGCGAATCCCGAATAGGCCTAACGCATGGAGACTTGCTCTGTTTTTCAGGAATTCCTTGGACAGGTCGAACGTTTGTTGCTGGGCCGTGCAGTACAGCTACAGCAGAACTCCTGGCACTTCCAGGCTTGGAGGGGGAGCAGGAAAGTTGTTGTTCATCGCATATTTGGAGCGTTGGAGACGCTATGCAAGTTGCACTGAAGGATAGAAAAAAAAACCCAGTGGTGTGAGAAACTTTGAAGAGGGCGATACAAACGATTCTGTAAAGAATACCACAAGCGAAGCCGCCGCCGGGTCCGTTGCGTGTGCCTGTGTGCTTCCCACTGTCAGTGGAGCCGGGGAGTTCTTGGTACACAGTGCGAAAAAGCTGCAGCTTCGAATTTCGTTTCCCCCTCCTTTTGGAACGCGCGTTCTGGGTACTTCACGTCGTTTACCTGTCAGCCTTTACTCGGCGCCCAGCGAAACGACAGATAGGGAATTCCCTGCGTTCTCGGTAACGTTTCTGCCACTCGGTGGTCTCTGATCGCTTGCCTCGCGATTATGGATTTTCTTTCATTCTTCTCAAACGCAGTGGAGTCTTCGAAAATAAGCGATTTTTTTTTATTCTGGGGGTCGGCGTGCGGTACTTTGACTTGATGATGATGATGATGATGTCCTCAGAATTTGACTTCTAACCGGGGAATCCTTTTTTTTTTCATCTCGTAACTGCGTATACTAACAATGCAATCATGTTTAAGGGCTATTTTTGTCGGCAACAAGGCGATTGTCAGAAGAACAGGCAGAAAGTAAACAAAACATGCTGTCTCGCACATATCAACACTGCACTCATATTCTTCAAGTGTGGAGATACATTATAATCAGCAATCGTCAGTATTTCATCGTTGTCAAAGCATGCTTCTAGGAAGGAAGGGTGGTCACTTCAAGGGCCCGGACGTGTACTTGGAGAGAAGACGCTTCTGACGAGGCCTCGCAACCTTTTCATCCACGTCGTACGCGTTCACCAAATGGGCTGCCAGCGAATTTACTCGTGTAGAAAATGTCTCGGCGATGAGTAACTATACGATGGCGGTCAACTAATGAAGCGAATAATACTACCTTTGTGCAGGATATGGATGGAAACGTAGACGAAGATACTTTAAAGGATCTCCTAAACTAACTGAAATATATTGCTTCTCAGACACAAAGATAGCACACGTAAATCCGAACTTCTGATGAGAATAGATATTGAAAAACAGCCGAATGCTTACATTTTCCGCGCTTCCTTTTGACTGCAACATCAACATAAGTGGTGCGCTTTGTCCAAGGATCTGATATTTTCCAGGCAATGTCACGTACTTGACGCCGCTTTTAGTACATGACACAAAGACGCCCAACTTCGCTCAATTCGTTGATGTTTGTCGTACAGGTGGCGGTTTTTCGGGACGGCGTTAAGGTGCTCAATTTCTGGTGCGGAGGTACACTGATAGCCAGAAGGGTGGTACTGTCAGCGGCCCACTGCTACTACAACTCTTTGTAAGTACACTTCCATGCCACCCACGGTAGAGGCCTATTCGATGAATGAATTTTTACCAGTGAAGGCGCTACAGATTTGTTAAAATCATGACTCAAAGAATGGTAACTGTTAATTTTTATGTATTTGGTAGGGATATACGAAGTTTTTAAGCACGGAAATTTTAGTTCATATCATGATCTGGAGGTTGCTATTCATACCAGCGTATTTGGCGAAGAATACGGCCTGAAGTTCACAGCTACCTTGAAACATCTTCCTTTTCCCGTTAGCAGCTTGATATAAGCCATGTTGATAAAAAAGCCCTTCCAGGTGTGTCCTCAGAAAATAATTCCTCGAATGGAGCGGACAGTGAAAATGAATATTTTTTTTCCCTACACAGGATGCTGCAACTAACATGTGCCAGGCTTTACAACCGAACAACGCGCTCTAAGGAGATTCAACAATTGCAGAGTTATAGTTATTCGTCCTGCGAATGCAAGCAGAAGTGTAAAAGACCTAGTTTGCTAATTATAGATGATCAATTAGCTAATCTTTGTCTCTTTAAATTCAGCGCAAAATTTTAGGTGCAAAATTTGCTTGGAAAATTGAGACATCCGCGTTTCATTTAAGTGCTTTTCTTCAAAGTAAGTTTGGTGTGGTTTCTTTTTTTCGAGCTTAAAATAAAGGAAGTGAGTTTTAAAAGTTGTCGCGCGACTGGTCGCTCCTGCGTCGCAATGTTAACACCCTCAAAGCCGCTCCGAATGGAGGGACACGATTAAGCAAAACCCGCAACGAATGAACCGGTCACCGATGGTTCCGCGATGAGTGGACGCACTTTGCTAGATCATGGAAATGAAAATTGGTTTTTGGGGAAAGAAAATGGCGAAGTATCTGTCTCACATCTCGGCGGACACCTGAACCGCGCCTCCATCGAAACGCTGCCGCCGCGGTCGGGTTCGAACGCGGGAACTCCTGATCAGTAGCTGAGCGCCCTAACCAGTGAGCCACAGAGGCGGTCATGACGCTGTCGCCGTTTTAGAGCATTTCTTGCAGTTCCTAAGAATAGGAACAAGTTGTCCTAGTTCCTTCAGTCGGAGCCCATTTGAGCATGTTAACACTGCGGCTAGAGAGCCATATGATCACGTGACAATTTTTAAGTTTCACGGGCTTTATTTTAGGCTAAAAAAGAAACCACGCAGTCTCTTTAAAAAAGCAACTTAAATGGGCTTTTCTCAACTTGCTTTTCTAATTTTACTTTGAAAACTAATAGTTGCAGTTAATCATTAAAAATTTAACGCATATACCTTTGTTAATCAACAAACCAGGAGCTTTTAAATATATGCTGGTCTGCACAGGACGGCTACCTTGCAGCAGTAGAATATTCGTGGAGCACGTCGTGGCTTTCTAAAGCTCTGCACAAGCTAGCTGAAACACCCTGTACAGTTTGTACGTAGCGATAATACGTCTTGTGTACGGCAGCGTCGCTATGCGCTCTGATGTGTACTTTTCATTCTGTTTGCTCTTTTTTGCAAACTTCAATTTCATCTCCTCGCACGCATATTCGTTTGTTATGACGCCGCAACTCAGTTTAAAGTCATTGGCCACGGCACAGTATGTAATGTTGCTGCAGGGAGGAAAGTTACAAGTTTTGAGATGCAAACGTTAATAAGGACAGTATAAATGTACCAACGCGTTCACATCCACGCACCTATCTCTACGAGGCTTTACGGGCGCTATTCTGTGCAAGTGTGAGGCTCGGTTTTTACCCGTGCGCCTATACATAAATGGCCGCGAAACATACCCTTTATATGGAATCCCTTTAGTGGCCGTAATTTTTTTTTTTGGTGGGGAGGGGGGGGGGGGGAGGAAAGTGCTTAAGAAGTGTTTGGGTTTTGCTTAAAGGGGTAAATGAGCAGTAAGTTACGCTGTTTCTATATGGAGATGGCGTGCTTCGGGCCGGTTAGCCACCGCCCAGTACCGCCTGTGCTCGAAAACTTAGTCATAAAGCTGGTCGGAAGCGCTAGAGGACAGCCGAATCAAGTCGAGTTGCGGCTGGTTTACTGACCGACAAAGCTGTGATGAAATCGCAAAATCAAGAGGGCAGAACTCAATGATAATCACCACGTTTAGCTGTCTGCATAAACTTTTCAATATGTGCAATGATCGAGCGGGTGACTAAGCCAGAGCCATTCACTGAGGTCCACAGGTTTTCTATGTGCGTATGCTCTCGCCCACTGGGATGTGCGCACACATTTATTTTTTTTTTCGCATTGCACCCCTACAAGCGTCTAGATTCTCGGCCCAGCGCGAACACGTTCTTTCTTTGCTCAGGAGCGACACCCACTACGTGGTCCGCGTCGGAGGCGTCAGCATATCGGACCAAAGCAGCGAGCCCTTCGTTGAGCGCCACGTGGAGTCAGTGCACATCCACCCCGACTACGACGACCGCTTCCACTACAACGACGTGGCGCTGCTGTTCCTCAACGCATCGGCGTTCAAGAGCTACGTACGGAAGCCGGCAGCCTGCCTGCCCGAGCGGGACTCGCTCCCCGACCGAGACGAGGCCACCGTGCTCGGATGGGGACACGACACGTTCGGTGGGTGGTGTGCGCGGTGGCCGACACGTCCTCCACGGCTGCACTTCGCCGACGGTGGCGCGAAAGAGCAGCCGGGGCAACGAGGAGTAGTTGTGCACCTACTGGTATTTTAAGAAAAAAAAAACAGTAATTATTCGGACTAACGGAACATCTCGACAAAAGTCTACATGTACAGAATACTGCGGTGACCTTGTCCCAACATCTTTATTTTGTTCAATCGGACGCCCGCTTCGAGTCCACTATTATAGGTTTGGTGTGGTTTATTGGGTTTAACGTCCCAACGCGACTCAGGCTATGAGGGACGCCGTAATGAAGGTCTCCGGAAATTTCGACCACCTGGGGTTCCTTAACGTGCACTGACATCGCAGAGTACACGGGCCTCTAGAATTTTACCTCCGTCGAAATTCGATCACCGCGGCCGGGATCAAACCCGCGTCTTTCGGGTCAGCAGCCGAGCGCCATAACCACTGAGCCACCGCGGCGGCTTCCACTATTATAGGCCGCGTAGGTTGATGTTGTTTGTTATGGTGGTATTAGCCCTGCAAATGTTCTGCCGGCTATTGCTGCACCGTAGCGAAACTTAGTCACCAATTAAAATCAGCAGTCTACGTTAGCATGTGCACAAACCCTACAGTAGTAACCAGATGTTGCAGTCACCATCTCGAGTCCAGGTCACAGTCTCGAAGAAATTTTAAAGAAGTCGGGAAACCTCCTTTCTTTACCTATACGAGCAGACATACACGAATGAGCATTGTTCAATCGAGGGCTGCAGTGCTGGGCAAGAGAGAAAGGCCCCCATAACTCGCGTATTGAGTGTTTGCACCATTACTAATGCCTTGTAACACTATTCTGATTTGTAATTAATTTTTATGTTGCTAAAGATCTGCTTCAACTTCGAGGTCAGATTTGCCTAACGGTACTACAAGTTAGCACTACTCTGAGTCGTCGCAGATTTCTTTAGATGCTAAACTGCCACTCAAGTTCGTTTCTGATAGCTTCGACGAATCCACAATGTTTGTTTATTTACTGAGATTGTTAGCCGTAAGGCCGTTAATAGTGAGAAGTAATTGAATAGATGAATACACCTGAAATGGTGCTCATAGTCGCAAGCATAAACATTATACAAACATTGTATAACTGACAAAAGCTGAAAAGCAGCATCAAAACGTAGTCGTCGTTTTGTGCTGATACACCCATCAGGTGCAGACACAGTGGAAACAGATTTATCAACTTATATTGGTAAGAATAAGCTCAGTATTCAGGCCATCGAGAAAGGACAAAAATTTGGATGATGCTTAACCTGCCCTTAAAAGCACGATGAACAGCATTTTAGATTCCTCCAGCATAAGTACTCCTTCTCTTGCATGCATGATTCATAAATCGCGGAGAGTCCCCATACCACTCTTTTGGCAGTGCTGAGTCGGTTAAGCGATGCGCCACTGCAGTGAGATACAGGTTGTTCTTCCTGAGCCCCTGTGATGCTGATTTTTGCGCAGGTGGTTCTTCGGGAGGCTTTCTGTCTCCCGACCAATAAGCTGATGCGCTGTGTCACGGTCGGCAGGTGCAGGTGGCAATGGCACTGAATTTGTTGTAATTAATTTTATTGCCACCTGCCATGGTGGGCAGGTTGCCACCTGCCCACCGTGGCAGGTGGGCCACTTGTCTTTTCGTGACACGGATGGACGGGCGCCGGCTTTCCTCGTGAACGGGCCCTGTAATGCTATCGCATTAATGACGACGCAATAACAAGCAACGGAGCATTTATGATCAGATAATTATGTTATCGCCTAACAATTTTCAAATTAATGCACACTGTCCGTTTGTAAAATAGCCTGAGGCAGGTACTGCTGTGGGAAACAGGTGCATTTGAATGATTGTCATGAGAGTGTAACTTTATCTTTGAGAAAACTTCTTACAACTCGTGTGGAACGCTGTTTGAAATAGAGGTTTGTAGTTTGGCCAAAGCAGTAATAAGTATTTTATAAAACGTTTTGCTGTAACCGGTTTTACCAGCGTTGCAGGATTAAAAACTGCGGTTTAGAGGAAGCGCATTCGATCTTAGCGCAGCATCACTGTTCGGTGTCAGTGTAGGCGTCTATAGATGTATTGAGCTCGTTGGGTGAGTCGCCCATTGGATAATTTTTATTCGACGATGTTTGGACACCTTCAAAACTGCTCGCAGGAGGCCGGCTGCAGACGATTCTCCAAGAAGCGCGGATACCTCTGGTTGATAACCCATCGTGCGAACGTGCATACCAGAAGTTGGACACCTTCGAGAGCAAGTTCCCCCGCGGCATCAATGGCGACTTCCTGTGCGGCGGGAACACCACGGACGGGGGCGTAGACGCTTGCCAGGTATACATGAAGCTGACCGTGCATTCCATTTGCTACGCTTACGAAACGCGATGTCATGGTGCGTGTGCCTTAAATTTCCGTGACATTTCTTGGCTCCCGCTGCGAATTCACTTCGCCCGTTTCGACGGAACAGTTTTTGTGGAAGTTTACCAGCGGCAAGCTGTTTATCATCACCATCATAGACTTTAGCCAGGCTAAATCCATATGAAAGACAAAGGCTTCTTCAATATCCCTTCAGTCAACCCTGTCCTGCGCCCGCAGTGGCTACTCTATCGGATAAAATTGACTCTCTGCATTTTCCAGCAGAGTTTTTCTACCCCTGGCATTCAGGCTCTTACCCCCTTCCACCAACTTTTACACTCAAGACAATAATTGCACAAAAGGCGCGGTTTCCGTCCGTAACTTTCTCTTTGTTTTCACATTGCCAGCGTTCTGCGCAGGTTAAGAAATGTGGTGAGACAGGATGGCCGCGGCTAAGGACAGAGCTGGCTGGGGCTCAGTGGTAGAGGCCTATGTCCTGCACTGCACAGAGCCAGGGTGACGGCGATGATGATGATTATTTGCTGGAATTTGCGACTTTCCTAAACAGGCACTAAAACTGCGGTTTACGGGAAGCGCTCACTTCACAACGTTATAAACAACTGTTAGTGAGCCAGTGTTGCATTGGGCGTCACTACATTAAGTGAGGCAAAACTTGCGACGTAGGTTGGCTTTCAGCAATGTTGGCAGTCTCTTGCGATGTTGTTGTTGTTGTTGCCTTCGTGACATGGCAACGTGTTTTAGGCTCTCAGAGGGAAATTCAGTTCGTCGTCATCTTCCTGAGACCCGGCGCCTTTTGTTCCCTTTGCAGCAAGATTCGGGAGGGCCGCTGCTGACAAACACCAACCGGGATGGGCGGACCTTTTTCGAAGCAGTTGGCATCGTGTCGTTCGGCGTCGGCTGCGGGTCGGCCTCTTACCCTGGCGTCTACACGAGAGTCTCGAACTTCGTGGACTGGATATACAACGCCATGGCGGACGTCTTACCGGACGAGCAAATATTTGTATAATTTAATAAAACCCTGCGCGTGTGCTGCGCGCACGCTTGTTACTCGTCTGCATCTGTTTTGTTCAGTGCTTGTATAGGGTTGATTTAGTAGCCGTGACAATTACTCGCTGCTACCTTATAAGGGACGTTAAATTAACCGCTTAATATTTTTAGAAACCTATGACCCCCGTTTCGAGGCTTAACAACTGATTAATATTTTAATACGGCCACCAGCACGCTCCTCCTGCTAGAAAGTGAGCGATCTCAGAGGTGGAATCTCCTGGTATCTGGAATTAAGGGGATATGGTATGCTAACTTACGGTTCAACTTGTAGTTCGAATATTTCAGCACCTGTTCAAGACAATATTAAAAATTTTCAAATAAATGCTAGGGCTGTTCACTACCTGCTGCAAAGTTTCGTAAAAAAAAAGCACTAACGTTCAGCATATTCATGCTATCAAAAAGAAAGTTGATCAAATGTAATGATCAAATGAAATATATATTCAACCTGTAAGCGATGAAATTTTTTTCAGTTACCGACAACAAGCGCTTTCAGCTTAACCGAAAACATCCTTATCGTTAATATAGTTCTTTCAAAATAATTTTTAAAAGTACCGCTGACGCTTTCTGCCAAGAGAAATTTATTTATAAACAGAAATTTGACGATCACATGAAGTGTTTTGGCTTAGTATATGCAACAGGCATGTAGTAATCCCCTTTGCCTCCACCACCTCCCAAACACGAAAAAAATAAAGAAGAAAGAAACCCTCGGCAGTTGGTGATCTACTAACTGCGGAGAAGATACTCTTTAATGGCTGAAGTTTGAAGTTTGGTAGCGGATCATAAAACGAGCCTGCTGCATAGTTCTATGCAGTTTTTCGTGCAAACTGCGTTATGATGCCTTCACATTCCTTTTCTTCTTGACCTCGGCAGAGGCGTGGAAATCTGACCTTGTTACGCGGGTGTTTTCCATGTTGTTCAGCACCACATGACAGAACACCCCTGGTGTAACGCACCTGTCTCCGCAGAACTCTCACATTTTTTTTTGTTGATTGGCGGTAAAAGTAGACATCGCTGTCGCCGCAAGGTATTTCAAAAACAAAGCACGAAGCAGCTGCGAGCTTCCGTACACTCTAAAAACTAGGGCGCATGATACGCAAGAGAAGTAATCGCCGTCCAACACTAACGAACAGCGCCAGGCTGCCCTAAACTGAACCAATCGAAGAGAGAACATTTTCGTGATGTCCTGTGAAATATATCTGAAAAGAGACCTCGTTTTCATCACTTTTTCGTTGTGTTGAAGCTAAAAACAGCCATGCAGACGACGCTTGCCTGAAGTCACGCCTAATTTAAAGGCAGCGCTAAGGCGTGGTGCGCGTTACTTTTAAATGTATTCCAATGCTCATACGAGCAGACCGTTTGGGGAATATGTTTAAAAAAGAATCGTAGCTTTTTTAAAGAGCAAAATAGAAACATTACTACCTTCGTCGATTGTGCCTGCCATCTCTCCTTAAGGAAGACAGCGTAAAACAATTTGAAGTTTCTGTGATGATACTCCGGAGCCCTTACTCCTTGTTTCTCAGAGAGCCGAAGACCGCAATCAGCTGCGGATTTTATTGAGAAGTAAGCGAGCCACGCTGATACTGCTGTCAAATAACTGAAAAATTATAAGGTAATTTTCTGAGAAATTTATCGCCGGTGAACAGCAGTTTTTTTAGCAAATGTAAGCTCCAAGTATTAATATCACTTGCCTTGTGGTTTCAATGCATAAGGCCCAACGTATACTTGGTTATTATATGCCTGCATTAGTCTTAATACAAGGTCTTTACTCTATTTTCAGTACTCGCAGCCGCTGCTTGGTTTACATATAAGTGCATAAATTCCCCATCTGTCCGCCTAACACAGTCTAAAATTCTGACAGCGCCGTTTTTGACTGAAGCGAAATGCAAGCACACTCGCCTACGGGGATTGTTTGGCGAGCCCAAGAAACACCAGGCAGTCGAAATCGGGACCCCTACACCGCGACGCTCATACATCCCGCATAGCCCGATATCGAAGCCAAAGGATCAACTTTAGCCTCCTCTCAATTTCCGCAAATTTGAGTGCACTGAAAAAAAGAACAAAAATAGGAAAAGGCAGCAAGCAGGCGAAAGAGGAAGTTCACTCTAAGTGCCCGCCACCATCGGGAGGTGTCGCTCGTGACAGAGGATGGGTTTCCCCCGCGCTTGATTACGCGCTTGGCGCACGCGTGCTATCGTCGCGCGCGTAGTGAGACGACCATTGCCGTCCCGTGTGAAAGGCCGCTGAGTCGCGACGCCGTACCGAGTCGACGAGCGGCGGGTAACGTCAGAGTTGCAGCGCCGACACCTCTTGGGCCGCCGCCGGCCGGAACCGGGAAAGGAGGCAGGAGAAAGGAAGCGGAGGAGACGCCATGCATACGATCAGCCTGCGTGCGCGACGAGCACGTGCTTGGGCGCCGCTGCTCATCCTCTCTCTGGTTTTCCTGTCGGTGTGCCTGCACGAGGAGGCGGAAGCCGCGAGAGGTAAACGCAACGCTTGTTCGTTTCTGATATGGTGCGGTGCGCCTTCGGCGTGACCTTCTGAATGGGTAACAGCGTGAGGTGTCGCCCCGTTCCGGGGAACAGTGGTTTTGTGTGTTCTGCGATGAACCGGTCACTGAACGCCCCGAAAGAAGGAGGATCTCTGCTTGTACACAGGGACTTCCCTCACGCCCCTGGGGATGAAGTGCATGGTTTTCGGCGCCGTCCTGAAACGTCAAAAAAAGAAAAGAAGATATTTCGATCATAGAGAAAGAAAAACGTTTGGAGCTACCGCACTACGTTTTAACGACAAGGACCTGCGGTTGAAAAACGAACTTGTTCTTAGCGTAGCGTAAACCGTTATTCGTTTTTGATGGATCGGTTTATGAATGGACCGGTTTATCACCGCATAGTACCAAAACCGTGTCGAAGGAGGCTTTTATCACATCTGTGTTTCCTTGGTTCCTGGTTTATGTGGAAGATAGTGCTAACAGTGACGCTTTATACTGATACATAAAGGGTTATGTATTTTAACATTTACAGATCTTTATTTAAAAAACTGTGAGATACACGTCTGTCCCGACTGTTGAGCTGGATTGTACAGCAAGGTGAACATTATGTACCTGGTATGGACCAATATTTAGACGATTAACTTAACTAATAAACATTGTTCTTTTTTCTTTTAGGGGGCTAGGTTATATGCGAAATTGATAACCGTCAAGATCAAAATGTGAACCCTGTTTTTAAGTTTTCCTAATAAGCAATGTGGTTAGAAATATCAAAAGTCAAAATATACATTTCAAGCTCGTACAGTTGGCTTTTTCGCAATACGTATCTATAAAATGGAGTGCCTTTCGCACTTCTTATGCGTCAGATACAGGTGAAATTGGTGTATTTAATGACGTAGAAGTAGTTGACTTGATTTAGGCTTCGATAACTCGCGCAGCGACGCCATTTTATAATTCGGTAATGTGGGAAAGCCAACGCAACGAGCTGTGAAATGCGTATTTTTGGCGTTCGATATTTCGAACCCCATTATCGATTAAAGAAATTTAAAAACAGGGCTCACCTTCGATCTTGATTAATCGTCTAAATATTGATGTGCATGGGTACATAGTGTCCACCTTGCTGTACAATGCAGCTCAACAGACCACAATAGCAAACAAATAAATGAAAAATGCTTCAAGCAGCGAGATGAGACAAACCCGCCTGGACTGGGATTAGCCCTTATCTTTATTTAAACTTGAATGATCTCCCACTAGCTGAAAGCGTTTAAAAATTGAATTGCAATCAGTAGAGTGACAAAAACACCAAAATATATTCCGAATACAGCCATATAACAGGTGTAGCTGCGATAGTCACGGTGGTAACCAATCTGCTCACATTCGCATTTTCATTGACATTGTGACGATCACCTGGTTGCGTTTGGTAACTATTTCAAAGATGCTTTCGTTTATCGCTCTACTGGAAGCAGTTCAGCTTTTATGTGCTTTCAGTGAGTTGGAGATGATGTAAATCAAACTGCGCATATTCGCATTTGCTGGTGCACGTAGCATTCGCACTGCCATTCTTGATTCATATAATTCGCTGCATGAGCGACTAATGATCTGCGTACGCACGTTCTCACGGTCCACGAGTTAACTCATGCGCACCTCCTCTGTGCAAGCTCTGCTGACGATGAATTAAAACCCGAATACCGAGGAGAACAGCACAGGCGATACCGTAATTATGGATCATTCATTATAAATGCTAAACAAATTGGCTTGCCCTGCTTTCCAGATGAAGGGCACAAGATGGTCGCATTTCCCCCAGTTTGGCTTTACAAAGTGTTTCTTCCATCGCATTAGTCGTCAGTTAGTGTAATGTGGATCCGAACCTGATATCTGATCGAGACGAGAACCTGTAAACTCTCGCATTCAACGCGCTGCGCGTGTGTTTGGAAATTCGGAAACGACGAAAGGCGACTAACAAATTTAATCGCTGTCACATGAGCGCCGACTAATGGCGAGATCTTACTTTTCCCGCCTCATCATTGAAGATACCAGTGCACCCCATAAAAAAATGATTAAAAACACATGAAGGTTTTTTGTTTTATCTTTTTTTGAGGCTGGGTGGCGGTGTGAGCATACTGCTGCCGAGTGCATGGGTATACTGATTAGGACCCAAGCGACAGAGGCCGGAGGATGTCCCGTGTGCCGAGACTTCTGTGCTCGTCGGAGGGTTAGCCAACACTTGTGTCAGTAATCGACCAACCGCAACAGCACTTATCACAGCTCCGCGGCGGGAAGCCTACCTGCAGTCGCATTTGCCGTATGCCTCGTGACGCACCCGATTTGGCGATTGCGCAGACAAGAAACAGCCATGCCGCGCGAGGCACCCCACGCGAGACTTCGAGCTCACCGACGGTCTCTGCATGCCCGTGCACGAGTGCCTGCAGTCGCTGAGCGAAATCGGCAGACTCAAGTTCCCCATCTTCTGCGGAGTCCGGCTGCTGCTGCCCATCGTGTGCTGCCCCCTCGCGGAACGGCGTGCCAGCCGAACTTCAACGACCGCGCCTGGTGAGCTGACCGCGAGCCGGCAGTAAACAGCGCTGGCTCCTCATTTGTTTCCACTTGATGCCAGCTTCTTCAAGGTCACACTCGCTCGTTTCTAGTGCATGCAAAAGCAATCAGGAATATTTAATCCGATGAAAAAAAATTATAAACAATGTATACACTCACGCTACCTAACTTATACGACAGTCCTAGAATGACGTGCAACTGAATTCGCCGGTGAATTGGCCATATCGTTGCGTACGTTTGTGTCCTCATCTGTCTTCGTCAGCACCTTTGGCGCTGTTTTAAAAAGCATGAACCACCAAGTATAGACCGAAGATGTACCCGTGTTGTTGCTGCTGCTGTGTCCTTGGGTGGCACATACCCACGAGGGGGACTGGCCACACATGTCAGAGATTTTGTCTCACGCGCTTCTTTGTCCCGGTTTAACCTAGAGGCATGCGTGAGCTTTCAGCTTTGACGCAAGACAGAGAACAAGTACAACATGAACTGGTGGGCGAGTTGGTCAGACATAGTTCTTGTAAACCAGCGCAACGGCTCGAAGCCAAAGCGCGCTGTGGTTTGTCCCTTTCTGTTTGGCTTCGAGCCGTTGCGCTGTTTACAAGAGAACAAGTGATCCCCCGGAGGAAAAATAAAAGGTGTTAGGGTCTTAATGTAGTTTCATCGAGTAGACGTGCGAAAGCGTGTGTTTAGCCTGATTGTCTCATTGCTGGGTCGTCGGCACCTCTGGCGACGATATCAGACTCAGGTCAAGCTCTCATCGAGGTTAATTACTGATCTGATCTGTTCGCGTCGCACATGGAAGTTGATGAAGACGACGATGAGCAATGCACAGCGCGAGTGTGCTGCAGTTCAACACGAGGCGCGATCGGCTGCGGCAATAGCATAGGTCTCTCGTGCAGTGGCCAGCCAAGCTGATCTGTTCGCGCCGCGGCGGGCTCGAAACCCAGTCGCGGCATTATTTACTTTATTTCTGCATGAGCTATTGCTATGCTAGGTTTGGACCCTTAAGGTCACCCTCCCATTGCCTACACAAGATTCTTTGGTTAGGACCTTGTTAAGTTGTGATTTCGCACTAAAAATGTTTAATGGTCAGGACGTCGTTTTCAGTCAAGAAGATAGAAGGAACGCATAAGTGCTGGTAACAGAAGAAACTCAACAAAATGATTGTCTGTGCGCGCGAAATGCATTCGCAAACATTGAAAGGGTGAATATTCTACTGAATGTGTCTCTTCACGCGACAAGCTGTAATGGAAATCCCACAGATGTCGGCAGCGCAAGTCGACTCAAGCGGGTCCGGATGCCTATACAGACGCGATAAGACAAGCGTTGTCAACTACGGTTCGTATTTCTGAAAGGCCCTTCACGAAGGAAGTGTGATTGCGTTGCTTTATGGGGAAGTCCCCAGGGAGAAAGTGCCGAGGAATAAATTCAGAAGTAACGCGATTATGAACACACTTTTGTACGTTTCTTATTATCTCGCTCTTGCTGATGAGTCCAAAACCTTGTGCAATGAAAGAACGCGTACCGGTTGCTTAACGCAGCTGAAACATTGCCGCCCGTACAAAAAAAAAAAAACTCAACTTAACACATTGCGATCACTTTTTGCCATTCCATGTCACTTAGCTTGATTTTGAAATTGCAGCGTGCACTGTATGTCCCAGCACATCAAACTGTTTACAGAAAATACCTATAGCCATTTCTGGGGCAAATAGCTTTCCTTTTGTATAAATGTCAAGCAATGGTTCTGCAAGGAATTAAATAACCTTCTGTACACGGCTTAAAAAGGAAGATTAAGTGTCTTCTTGGGGCAAAACGGCGGCGCTTTTAAAAGTACATGTCAGGTTAAAATAACAACCTCCTTACAGGCTAAAAGCTTTTACGAGGCATGGCTGATCGGATGGTTAACTGCGTGCAGATAGATGCTCTAGGCCATGCTTTACTCTTGTTCGCGCTGGCTTCTAGCATCGTTCAAGTAAATTCATGCATTTAATGAAAAAAACGAAAAAAAATGTCGCATCGAATCGCACACGACACAGCTGCTCTAAATTTAAAAACACTACATTCTGCGTATCCCAAAACACAGTGAACAAGGGTTGAGGGGGCCAGCTTCAAGTTGCTTAGGCAACGTTTCGACACGAGGACTTGTCTTAGTCTGTGCAAGGCGTTCATTATTGGGAAGGGTGGTGGGTTTGTGAAGCTTAGATCCTATTTACCTTACGCTCTGCACTTCCTGCTGTAGTTTATCAGGCACTCTTGGCTCTCGCATTCCTCCTGCCCATTTTCTTTCGCTCTCTCTCTTCGCCCCCGTTGTTTAAATTTTTGGACTGTTTTCTTCGCTTCATAATATTTTGCCCTGCCGTGCTGCTCGCTTGCTTTCTCCTAGCTTTTCCGGGCCAACGCAACCAGTCCTACCATGCCCCTTGTCGCAGCTGCGCATGCGCCAACACAGTCTTTCAAGCCCACGTTAGCTATCTCTCCACCCTTGCCAACCCCGGGATTCCTTTCTGTTGAGCTGGCGTATATTTCTCTTTCACAGTTTTGCAGGTAAATCGGTTAATCCTCTTTACCAACTATCCCGCCTGGACAACAGATTTCAGCTTCACGCTCTACATCCCATTATCCTTCCCACATCGCACCTTCCGGCCCAACCCAAACTTGTTCCTCGTAGCGAGGGGCCTATTTAACCTTCGCCAATGACGAGCGCTTTGCCCACACGCCTTGACCAAATGAAGACAAGTCCTCTTGTCGTAGCATTGGCTAATCACACTGAGGGTAATCACACCCCCGCCAATTTTTTTTTCACATATCTTCATACTGCACCATGGCAAACAATTAGCCGCAGATCCCTCCTCGGGACGCTCGTAGGTTCCTGCTATTTGTTGTCAGAAACGCACCCAATTTGTTATGGCAGCATTAACTACTCGGTGCAAGCGCAGGACAAATTTTGAAAACAATACCTTGCTATGCATCGGAAGATTACACCATTCCTACCAATATGTTCACAATCTTGAAATATTCCGCAGTTGCCTCGCAATTAAAATTGACGGCCAAGAAAGCTCGACTTGTCTCAAGATGAGCAGTGTCCTTCGAATCCTTGGCATTTCGTTCATGCAGCAAAGTGCGCAAGTTTGTCAAGTGAGCGAACATCTGCCTTGTTTACGACTTGATGATCTCAAAGCAAACTGAAAGCCCGCAGCGAGTTATTTGTTGTTTGACCTGTCGGTTTTTTACCTTCATGGGCATTAACCCCAGTGAGATCGAGACGCTTAAAGACAAAAATACAAAAAGGCACACACCGCTCAATCTTCCACGTACATGCGTGGTACATTTATGAAGAAGCGATGCTTTGTCACAGTTGAAGACAAGATACAGCAGCTATGACGGCAACACTTCTCGCGTATGTGTGAGCTAATTTCTGAGCCTCGTTGCGAGCTTTTAATCTCGCGAAACCTAACTTTATAGTGTTTTAAATCTCTACTGAGTAGCTAGTTGTATGAGTTACACGTATATCTGTCACTAGCCCACTGGTTTTTATAAATAATACCGAAATTAGGCACTCCTGGGAGAGAAACAGGATAGCGGTAACTTACGAGGGTGTTGTTGCGGGCTAGTTGGTTTAACATTGCTTAAAAGGGAACAGCGCAAACACAGTCCTGACGAAGAGCGGAACGTATACAACACAGGCGCTGACTTACAACTGATGTTTATTCAGTTGTAAGTCAGCGCCTGAGTTGTCTATGTTCCTCTTTTCGTCCTGTGTTGGCGCTGTTCCCTTTTAAGCATAGCAAAAACGTCCGGCTTCACCAACTGGAATCAGACATATTTCTTCTAACGTGCTAGAAGAAAAACAGCGAGGAACCGCGAAGTTTTGGGTTTTGAATAATGTGGATTGCTTGGTGGTCTTTCGTCGGCATTAAAGCACCGCCTTTGCCAAAAGTAACCTAGCAGCCGCGACGACAGCGGGCTCTCAGCCGAGAGGCGGCGTTGCGGTGCTTCCCGGCTGCGAGTGGGAACTGGGTGACAGCAGTCTCGCGCCTTCGGAGTTCTGTAATGCTGAGCCCCGAGGACGCAGGCTTACGTAAGCCAGTTTACAATCATAGCCATCACTCGGCTGCAAGCCAGCTCCGGCCGGCGGCGCGGCTGCTCGGTTACTGTCACTGCCATGGACACTACCGCCAAACAATCTTTCTCGAGAATAAGCTTTACTACTCGATTCGAAGATATCTGAAGCAAGCGTTTTGCCATTCAGAGCCTTCCCGTCCTCCTGACGAGAGTCAACCAGCGCATGCCCCGGTGATGCTTGCGGCACAACCCGAAGGTAAAACTATTTCTCTTGCTTTCAAAAACGCCTTTCTCGAGGGCGACTTCATTAGCTTCCCCGTTGCGATCGTGTATTTGACGAAAAGAACTGATAGCCATTTCAACTGCCATAATTTCCCGTATACAGTCCGCACTGGGTGCATGCAGAGTCTGCACGGCTCTCAGTTTTGAAATGCTTTATCGCCCTCATCTATAACTCTATAGTTGGTCACATTTCAGTGCCAGTTGTGAGCCTTTTTTTCCGGTTTCCTTCCTCGAGCTTTTATTTTGTTTTGTACCGTCACAATCGAACAGCATTAACTGTAACTTATCCTTGCAAGAATAAAGCAAGGTGGACAGAGGCAGCCTGTGGCCGTTATATTATGACTGGAACAAAGAGGAAGCATTTTGTACGTTCAGTGGATAAAGAGGATGTAAAACGCACGGGTTTTGTTTTTTCACGAGTCTCTGGATCCAGTTTTCGAAAATAAAAACAAAGTCTCCATAACCTTTCACCAGTTATCGGTAATTAAAGACGATTGCCACATTCAAATAATGCTGAACAGTGTGCCTGCCGGAAATAATCTTGTAAACGCGATTGTCGCGGCTTGCTTCTGCCTCATTACGAATTAACGCGATTTTTGAGGTAATGTGTTTTTTTTTTAAGCACGGATCTAAAGGGCGTCAGCTCCGCGGCTGTTGCCGGCATCTACTTCGCCATTTAGTATTGCAGTGTTTGTGAAAGTCATACTGCACACAGTCACAATGTTATTGGATATCTGTTGCAGGCGGCGAGTTGTCATGACAGGTATATAACTTGATACCGGAGAACCTTATAGAATATAGCCTTTAGACAAAACAGCAAAAAATTACGTGACTTGAAAATGTCGCCACTTTACGTCACATGAGATAAAGAATTACGCGACTTGAAGATGGCGCCTATCGGGCCACATCTTATTTTGACTGGCTAGACTTTCGTAATTATTAAGTCGATTCACGTTCATAGTATTCCAGCGCAACGGCACATAGACAAAGAAAAGAAGAAGGACGAACACAGCGCTGACTGACAACTGACAAACAGTTGTCAGTCAGCGCTGTGTTCGTCCTTCTTTTCCGTCTTATTTTCTTTGGTTATGTGCCGTTGCGCTGGAATACTATGAACGTGAATCAAGATTACCAACTAGCCCAAGAACTGACTCTACTGAATTAAGTCGATGTTGCGATGGAGAGAGATTTTTGCTTTGTGCTGGTCGGTCTTTGAGTTTTTGTGTATAGATGTAAAATTAAAAAAAAAGATTGCAACTACCAGATAAGTTTGAATGATTGGAGCACTTTCCTAAAAATAGCGTTTGCCATTAAATGCTACCTGTACACGAAGACTCTACAGACAGCAATGACCTTTCCATGCAAAGTCAAAGGATGCAAAGTCAGCATTTTCTTGATGCTCGCTCTGCACTGCTCAGAGGCTCCCGCTGCCTGCGAGACACCATCGGGCCAGCAAGGCAGGTGCCTGCCGATGGAGGGCTGCGAAGCTCTGCGCGAGCAAGTGATGCGCAAGATCTTCCCGCCGCTGTGTGACATACGCGGTACCACTCCGTACGCCTGCTGCCCTACGCTGGATGGCTTGCCGCAGCCCGACACCGCCGAGACTACGCCGTCGCCCACGGACGCGCCGAATGCGTCTACCGACTACGCTTTGCGCATGCTACTGCTCAAGTTGGAGAACAACAGACGTAAGTGGCTTCGCCTACTCCTTTAACGGAAGGTGCTCATCAAAACCGAAAACAATTAATTGCCTCTCAGTGTTGTGCAATTTTTCACGGAGTTCATACAGAGCGTGATTTCTTAAAATTAGGCACTGAGTGGTGCGTGATGTATGCGGCCACGGGGGCACAAAGTGAGACAGCATTGTCACCCTCAGGTACCTAATTAACTAAAATCGATTATTTCTTTTTGTGGCTTGAGTAAGTGGGCATGTTTGTATTAGGAACTAAGAGGCAGTCCTATTCCTATACCACTCCATTTTGTAGAATTCTCGTTGCACGAGTGTGTTCCGAGATATTCGTGTCCAAATTTTGAGCTTGCTCCGCGTAAATGCGCATGCAAGGCGGTGGCGCTTAGTGATGATCGGCGCGAACCTCCCGCTGGCGTTTCGCGTCGTTTGGTCCGGGAACTGCGCAGCGAGAGAACGGTGACGCTGATAACTGTTTCCATTCCACTTTCGGCTATCGAAAGGGACGAAAATCCCGAACCAACAGCTGCGCCACACTAGGATGGAGTTTCGCGTCGATTACCACTACCTTGCATGCGTCTTCACGGGAAATCAGTGGAAGCTTTTGGAAGCGCTTATCAAAGGCGACCGCCTCTGTTTCAAATACACAGATCGACGGTAGCCACAGCGGCTAAGAAGTTTATAAATAGATTTCAGTTCATTAGGTGCCTGACCGTTACAATTATCATCTCAGTTTGTGGCACCCTGGCCGCATAACTTATGTGGAGAAGTGATTTTAAAGGCACCCCTCAGTGCCTAATTTGAAGAAATCCGTAAAGCTTATTTCTGAGCACCCTTTATATAGCCCGTTGATGAGCTCATGTGATGTCTGAGACGAGTTTCCACCGATTTCACGGTTTCAGCTTCTAAGAGGATTAAGGCTTGTTCCTAGCCCCGTATTTAGGACGAACCCGGCGGTATTCTCCGGTATTAGTTGGCTTAGCTATGAGCTCCCAGGTTGTGTTCACAATTTCTCTGCCGTCGCAAATTTCAGTCACAGTCAGTACGTTAGTTCAGGTTCAACACCTGCGGACTGATGCTGCAGTCGAGTTTGGCTACACCCTCCCCAGATAAGCAAAAAATTTGCTTGCCAAATTGTTAAACGGGCTTGTAGAGGAGTGTCTCGACAATTTCCCTACCCGTACTGCAGTTTTCACAGATGCCCCCCAGCAAAACGAAAAGGCAGCTATTGGCATTTGTTGCGGGGCCTGATTGAGTTATTCATTTCGGGCCCCTCATAATACGCCTGCACTTGCTGCAGAGTTTCCCGATTGAGTTGACCTCGCAGAAAATCCCTTGCAATGTTTTTTAGGCCATTATACTTGCTGACAGGCTTTCTGTCCTGACAGCGCTCGAGGGGCGCTCTTCTGAGCCGTACCCTTCGATTTTTCATTCCACTACACGTTAAAGAATTGCAGTTACACCGGATACATGGCTATTTACGGCATTGAATCAGTGCAGTGGCTGATTAAAATGTGCCCTTTGCGGGCCTGTGGTCCAGTTTATTCCAGACACTGTGCACTTGACAATAGCCTGCGTTCAGCGTTCCCAGCATCTGCACTCCTTGAGTCATGAGCCTCCCCTTGCTACAGCGGACTTTCAGCATTCGGCATTCCCTTGCAGCCTCCGGTTATGCAGTTCACAGAAATGCGAGGTGTTTCATGAACCTCTTGCCTTGAAGAATACCATACCACGATTAAATCTTTATTTGTACTTAGCGGTGTTCTCTCTTTCGAACCTTTGTGAAGCATTTGGTGAAAATGGATCACTTGATCACTTTCTTCTCTCCTGGCGGCGGTTTGCTCCGCTGCAGAGATCTTATTTAGAGATCCAGTCCGCTCGATTAGAATTTCCTCTTTCTATTCCGGTTCTTATCTCCTTTGGGGCAAGCGCCAGAGGATATGTCCTAAAACCAGTATGCGATTTTCTTCACAACTATATCATTGCATCAGGCAGATTCTTTTGTTAGTTATAATCTTCAAAATTGTTTACTTTTAACTAAAATTTACCAATGACTGCAACTTAATTACGTCGATGTGTTTTTCCTGTTTTAATTTGCAACGCCCGCGTGCCGATCCCACATTGGGGGTATGTGCCACTTCAACAGAGACCAACGTCAACAATGGTGGTTGCTGATTTTGCTAGTGAGTCTGTAGAGGCAGAGCAAGAAGAATGGAAAGCTTCCACTGTTTCGAATGTTGAAGAAATAAATAAAAAAGAAATGTTGAACAAGGCGCACATCTGGTCGTCAACGTGGGAAGAAGGCAATAATAGGCACGAAAAGAAAGCTCAAGAAACGCAGCTCAGAAAATGCGTTCGACATTCAAAAGAGATCTAATAAATGAAAAAATGTGAGTTACGCACTTTTTGCTAGAAATTAAACTTATAATATTTCCGAACATGGTCTTCAATCAGGCATAAACACCCCGATCATCAATTTTTCAGTTTCTTCACCAAGTCAAAATAGTAGCCATTGTCTGCGGCAATAAAATACGTGATGAGGGCTGTAATGTGTTTTTTACTAGACTACAATTTCTTCCCGACCAGCCACATTTTCATGTTTGATAGCAAGAAGAAACCACCGCCATAAACCACAGATTGTGTCATCTCAAAAAAAAAAAAACAACTAAAGATATTGTGCCTTGGTTCACGAAATGCGTTGCGCACCAATGTCTGAAAATTAAAGCGTGCATTGCACGTTATCGCGGCTTTTTTTTTTTAATCAAAGATTTTCCATGCAGCATTTACAGAGGCTGTAGATAAGGCAAAGTAGGCCGTGGAGACTGTTCTCATCCAGAAACTTGAGCAGGCTCTTGCTCTTCGTCTTGTCCGTTAGCCACAAGGAAAGGTGTTCCTCCCTGGTAGCCCTAAGTCCAGCCTTCAGTACTCGTCTTCTTGAGTCCTGCGTTCCTGGGCACGTCCACAAAAGGCGGCGAAGATCCACCTCCGCGGTCGCCGTGCAACATATGGGACATGTGCTGGGCACTGCATCTTCTTGAGAGCCCCATCGGCACGTCACCGACGGGTTAAGGGCGGCCCCAGCCCTCATCCCTGTACCGCCTCCAGTCTGGTTTAGTCATCAGGAAGGAGGTAAATGCACGGGAGAATCAAAGCACGTGCACTTCTTATAGAGGACGGTAAGATGGGAAGACCGGAGCGGAGATCAAAAGGGAGGCCATAGGGAAAGGCATTCGTATTTGGGGCTTGGTGTGTGAGGGTGTCTGCTTTACTCTGGTCAACATTGTGAGTATCTTCTTGTGCCCAATGCATCTGAATGCGTTTCAATACTGTCATATTGAGAGCATGTACCTGCTGAGTGATGCCTACTGTCTTCGTGACTCTTTTGAGTTGTTTAATAGCCGCTAAGGAGTCCTTGTAGATATGAGCTTCTATTATAGATGCTATGTTGTTTATACACTCCATCAGCTTCTACTCAAACTTCTTCTAGCTAGTAGCTTCTAATATGACGGTTTTAATATTTCAAGAAATTTCTCCGAATTTTCGTTTTTTTAAACATTCAAAACTACCTGCAGATTGTGGCAAGTCGACAGGCGAACCCCCTCGGCTCGGCGCTTTCAGGGCTTCTCCCACCGTGGTCAGAGGCCGCTCTGTCAACCTCGGAAAATATCCCTTCATGGTAAGTTGAGGGCTTGGGCTACGCTCCATATGCGCTGTAGAAAAAATGCGGCATGCAAAGGAATACTGCCAGCTGAAAAAAAAGGAGATGGGGAAGTTGTTGCATAGAGCTCGGAGAGCTGGCTACGACTGAGTGAGCGAAAACTTTATATCGCCGCCCACCAGGATGGCACATTATGAGTACAGTTTCGTTATAACGATGTCGGAAGGGCGCCAATCTTTTCTCAGGCAGCAGTCTTTCCCTAGGAAACTACAGACGGCAAATAAGCGCAACACAGTAAAGAAGACACGTACACGTATCACGAGGCACCAACTAGCTCAAAAACAAATTGTCTTTTTCGATTTGTCTCCAAGTGCGTGCCTTCGCCTCCAAAAAACTCACCTCTACGCTACGAGAAATGCCATTGGGGAAGATAATATTGGTTTGGACCACATCAAGTGTTTTAACACATACTACGCAATAAACATGCGCTTTTGCTTTTCACCTCCATAGAGACTTGGCCAGTGTGGCCACAAATCTGACCCACGAAATCGTGCTCCTTAAACAAAAATGAAATCTCATTGCAAAGGCTTCGAGGACTTTTCAGTATCTAGACATCGCCGGCTGTAGAAAATGACTGATTAAAAGTCCAGAGGTCACGCAAAGTGGTTTATGATTCGTGTATGCAGTCCTTTTCATTTGGCTCTCGGATCTTCAGGGCCACACACAGACGAGATCGCTGTTCAAAAAGCCGAACAGCTGAATCTGCTTTATCTTCGCTTATTTTTAGGTTTACCAAATCATTTTTAATGGGAAAACATTAATAGTCCCATTGCGAGAAAATGCGGTGGCGTGTGTTAGTGGTTGTACTCGCAGCTGGTAAAGAAAATCCCAGCGATGGCAACAAAAATAGGGTGCCGTAATCAAGCGGGTGTATGACGTACACGGCAAGCCGAGCACCACCATTTCAAATAATCATGTACATGTCGTTCTTCTATATACAGCCCCACTGGCCGACGTCAATGTGGCTTCGGTTTTCCCGACAACATTCGTACCAAAATTGCGACGCGAACGTTTGTCGTACAGCGTTAATTCCTGGTGGTTTCATATGATTTCTCGTTGCATATAGCTTGCGAGGGCTAGTCAGGTTGGAGGCTAACTTGCGACAAGCGCGCCTTCGGTCGTATGCCTTCCCAGACTTTTTACCTCTTCCCTTAGAGGAACCCTGATTTAATTTAAATGGGCATACTCTAGTGCAACAGGTCTGTAGAGGTGGTCTTTGTGGGTATTCGAGTCAGATTTGAAAGCTCCGCGTGGAGCCCATAATTTAGAAAAAAATATTTAAAAATCGCTGGTAGCAGTAGCTCGCAACCGATGAGGGCGACACCTCACCGCCGCGCGTCCCCTACCCCGTTACTGCGACATTTCCTTTCCATAAGAACCAATTTTCATAGCAAAATTGTGGTGGGACCGTTCCTCGTACAGCGTTCCGGGTGCCAACAGTAACCGAAAGCACCTGTTTCCATTCCCTTGTCTGCTGAAGCGTTCCGGGTGGTGCCATACACACGTGTGTGTGGCCGGGTGTGAATGCACTCAGGGACAGTAATGCTTTCGCATTCCCACACGTAAGCAGTCTTAAGTGTCCGTGCCGAATGTTTTCTCGAGCATTATTGCAATTTGGGCGCCTTTGCTGGCCACTCAGTCTACTAGCGTATACATTGAGTGGTTCACTTCTTAGCTGCAATATGGTGCCCCTCGTCAATTACTCACGGACCGCGGACGCTATTTCATGTCTCGAGTTGTTGACATCCTGCGCTAATGTTCAACCAAGCACAAGATTGCCACAGCATGCCACCCGCAGACGAACGGACTAACCGAGCGTTTGAACCGGACATTAACAGACATGTTGTCTATGTACGTCTCCCCCGACCACAAAGACTGGGATCTCGCCTTGCCCTACGTGACGTTCGCTTACAACACTTCCCGGTATGGACACCAACTGGTTACTCTCCTTTCTATTTCTTATATGGGAGGCACGCCGCCCTGCCTTTGGACACACTTGTCCCATCTGCTGACCGTCCCGTCACCGCCTACGCCCGTGACGCCATTGTTCAAGCTGCAGACGCTCGCCAAATCGCCCGTAGACGGCTCCAGGCGTCCAGCAAGCACAGAAGTCCCTGTACGACAATCGCCATCGCCAAGTCATTTACGAACCGGGGTCGCTCGTTCTTCTGTGGTCTCCTTCCCGCCGCGTCGGTCTCTCTGAAAAACTTTTGTCCCCCTACCATGGCCCTTATCGTGTGGTGCGTCAGGTCACCGACGTCACGTATGAAGTTGCTTCGCATACGCCTGCATCCTCATCAAGCAGACCACCCACCGATATTGTTCACGTCATGCGCCTCAAGCCCTACCACGTCGCTTCTCGATCACCGGCCTAGCGCCGAGACGGCGCTCGTGCCGCCGGGAGTCATGTTACGACGAAGTGGCAGAGGAAGACGAAGTGGCCTCTCGCGTGAAAGGACGAACGAAGAAGAGGAAGTTAATGCAGCTCCCTGTTCGTGTTGGTGCTGCCTGCTAGGGACTCTTTATTCTAACACCCAACACTTGTAAATAAATGTAAATAGTATTTCTCCGTAACAATATATTCATTAGTTTCAGATTGAGATTGCACCTGCTAATTACCACGTCATTTTCCTACTGCTTGTGCCTCGTTCCCAGTGAGGTGAAACCCGGGTTGAAGTCTTGCCAGCAAGTGTGCTTTGCCTTCTTTTAGTGCGGTAGCGCTACTAACCGCAGCCCACGGATTTCGTGCGTACGTAAATACGTCCCCGAAGCCTCTGATACACGAGTTGCAACTAAGTCGTTCCATGCCATGACATAGCATGGCTTGAACTTCGACCCTGACGTGACCACTGGCCATGAACAAACTTTTGACCTTGACATGAGCTGAAATGACCTTGACATCACCTTGACAGTAGCATGTCTTGGCATGTTATTACGTGTCCTTACATGACATTGTCTTGACCTTCACCGTAATTAATAATCGCCTTGCTACTACACGATATTCCGCGCTTAGCCATGCTAAACCGTCTGCTAATTTTTGCCACACCACGCGGGTGTGTTCCGTGCATACAAGCACATGTGCGAAATAAATATTTGACTGTTTTTTTTTTAAATGACACTGACGAAACTCGGTCTACAAGTGACGTAGTTAAGCTTTCTCATGTGCTCATTCCTTTTCTTCCGGGACCTTCCCGGCGATCAGGCTGAGCCCGTAAGAACCGACGACACCAGTGAAAAGTTTATATTTTTCAGAAGGCGTAAACAAAAGCTTTTATAGTGTACTGTTTTAAGCACTAACAGTTTTTTTTCAACAATATTTGCTCTAAAAGTGTTTGATATATGGTTTATGGGGGTTTAACGTCCCAAAGCGACTCAGGCTATGAGGAACGCCGTAGTGTTATAAAAAGCGTGTCTGTTAAACACGAAAAATATATTCCAGGGTTCGGTATATTTGGCGCCATGAAGAGAAAGTCCTCTCTCGCCATGGGCAAATTCGGTGCTAGTTTATGCCTCTTATTTATTGCAACGTACAGAAAGCATATTTTATTTCAGGGGATATTGATTCTAAAACAACGCTTCATTGCAACGTATAATGTGCGAAACTTTATATTTCTGCAGTTGTAGTTATGTTTTATGACCAAGACAATTACGATACGTTGTCTTCCCGGCATTCCCATGGTTGATGAAGTGCCCTTTAAGAAACTTGCACAGATGGTGGCGCCAGCTTTCCCTCTAGGTGATAGCTAGAAACTCTATGGCCAGAGACGAACCGTTGAGCTGTCGTTCTTCGCCTGCCGGGGCAAGTTGGCTGCGCAGCCTGCTCAAATTAACCGTTTGATATGCTCATGCATTCGAATTATTGGGCACTGTTTTTATCATTGAAATACGCGCCACATTAGCCCCATTCAGGTCGGATTCCAATCAGACCTGACTCCAGTGTACCGTAACATGTACGCTCCTTGCTTATGCACAGGTGGCCATATATCGAGACGATGTGAGCGTTCGCAACTATTGGTGCGGTGGCACACTCATCACCTACTGGGTAGTACTCTCGGCTGCGCATTGTTTCGCCAACTCGCTGTGAGTATTGCAGAAATATTTAAAATGCTAGTTATTTTTTATTTTGCTGAGCTTGCGGATGTAAGTGTCGCGTTTTCTACTCTTTTTGCTAATTTCAAATACGAGCTTAATTTAAGCGAGCAAAGGAGTCTGGAACGGAAGGCAAAGGACAAGCGCAACCCGCTTGTCCAGTTATGCCATGTGAATGTCTGGCCGGTACTGCCCCACTTTACGAATTTGCACGCGTGCTCATTGTTGCCGATGGAGGAAATGTGTGCTGCTTGGAAATGCTGCTTGGAAATCCAAATAGACACTAACAAATGAGTGACGACGGGCATGAGCATGTTTGGTTTGTCTTGGGACTAGCTGGATAATTTGAACAACCATGTAGCGGTCTCCGCACGTGCTGTCGCCAAGAAGACAACGTCAACGTATTCTGCGTCATAAAACGCATGAACTGCACAAGTATTTCCTGCAGTAAATTCCAAAAGACGTAATTTTGTCAATGTGCAACGTGAGAAAGCTACCCTAACCAGTTTTCGAAAGCGTGTTTTTCGAGTTAGGTATCTCGAACCACAATGCTGGTCCTGATGTTTACGGATTAAGTGGGTTGCGACTTTAGTTTCTAAATGTGTCGAATCCCGAACCCTTCCTGACCATTCTTTTCCGACGTTTAGCGGAGCCAGAATAGCCTGCTTTTCGAAGCCGAGGGGGGAGTGGACATGGCAGATTTTTTCGGAGCTTTCCCAAATTTACATTTATATAACACAAAGTTATATGAAAAACAAAACTATCATGCAGGCCGGAAAGGTACCGCCTTTGCCAAAAGTAGCCAAGCAATGGCGTGTCTTAGCTGTGTGGATGAGCCCTTGACCACTTAAGCTCGAAATCTGTGTAGTCCAAATGTAACCCTTGTGCTTGCCTTTCGAGATCTCCTCATCTTTAGGGGTACCGTAAGGGGCCCACTATGCGGCTGAGAAGCAACCCCCGTTTCTTGGTTACTCTAGGAAAAGAGGGCACATTATACATTTTACTGAGTGCTGACAAGCTTTACTGAAACGCTATTCTTACTGCGTGTGAAGCGCACGAATTCTTAATTCCTGTGTTGCTACATTGAAACTTTCCTTTGCATTTGGTGGCAGACATCGGAAACGTGCGCACGAGTGTTTGAGCCATGTCTTTTCCCACGTTGGCTCACGACAGCGATGCCTGTAAGGTGCTGTGTTCAAAAGACTGCAACAATTGGTGTGCGTACAAGATCCAAATGGCAAGGCAGCTTCTTGAGCGTAAATGGAACCTGGGGCCAGTCAAGCTGCCTTAGTTGCATCCCTTTCCCTTTGTTTTCCACCACAACCTTGTACCTCTTTGTTTGTGGAAATAAATAAACAAACCAAATCACATGAAATCAAAGCAAATACTCGCCTAGAACAGTCCTTCAAGCCACAAAGCCTGTTTTCCAACAAGTCGCGCACAGCCAGAGTTTCGCAAAGAGTGTTTGCACTGTCGATTTCAAAACACCAGTGAATCATTTAACAGCGCATAGCCTGAGCGCGCGCCAAAATATGCTTTCCTTAGAATGCACGTCTCCGAAATAACAAACTGGGACGCGACGCTTACATTCAGTAATGGTAGCACGTTCCGAGTTAGCGTCCCGTGATATTCCCGACGGCATTCCAAGGCACTTGATGCATCGCAGAGATGCTACATCATGATATGGTTGGATGAAGTCGCCCATCACCGAAAGTGCTTTTCTGAGAGAGGTGCAGCAAAACAGACACAAAGGAGGCCACAGAAGCAAAATTAGAAGCGCAAAAATGAATAAAGTTGGCTCTGGTACTGACAAAAAGACAAAGGCATACCTAAATTGTTTCTGCCAAAAAAATTAAGCATGTTTTTCTCAAAATTTTTCCTCTCGTTACAGTTCAGCCATTATTAAATCACAAGTAGAAAGAAGGCAGATTTTTTCAGCTTATTTTCACAGAGAAACAAAGCTACCTTATTTCAGTTTCTTGCCGTACCAGTTGGCAACGCTGGTGTGAATTGACGTCATCACTATGGCAAAACTTTCACTGAGGTACTCAAAATTTCGCGTACGTAAGAGCTTTCTGGATTGGCTGGCGCTTTATACATTGGTTATCATGACTGGCCAGCGCAAAGCGGTAGTCAGTCTCGTAGCGTTCTCATGTAAAGAAAGCTGTGTGGATCGGTGGTAGTTTTCATACACCTCCCCTCCCGTATGACCGCGCGGGAATGATTGGTAGGAAAACTTTACTGCTCGCCAATCACTAGCACCACGGCGCTCACACGAGAGAAAAGTTCGACTTCAGCTGCTGATGGTGATTCAATGTGTGGCCGCGGTTGCAGGAGCGATACCAAGTACATCGCGCGCGTCGGCGGCGTCAACATCTCGGACACGAGCGGCACCACCTTCCTGCAGAGGAACGTGACCTCGGTGCACGTCCACCCGGAGTATGACGACCGGCGCCACTACAACGACGTGGCGCTGCTGCGGCTCGAATTTCCCGCGCGACACCGCAGCGTGAAGCGGTCGTTCGCCTGCCTGCCGGACGCCGCCGCCTCTTCGCTGCCGCCGGCAACGCATGGCCTGGAGGCCACGGTGCTCGGTTGGGGACACAACGCCTTCGGTGCGTGCTCATGAATGCACCGTTAGTTGGAGGAGATCATTTAATACTTAAAGAAGTTTGATTATTAATGAAAAAATCGCGTTTTTTCAGCAATTAAGAACTTAAACGTTATTTTTTATACTTCTGCCGCTTTCATCCCATCCTTCACGGCACGGTCCAGGTGTCTATCAAATGTGAGACTGCTACCGCGCCTTTCCTGATAACTACCGTATGACCCGTGCATTCCCTGTGGGTTCGACAGTGGTGCGTGATGCATGTGCACGCTAAGGATCCCCAGGTCGTCGAAATTATTCCGGAGCCCTCCACTACGGCGCCACTCTCTATATTTATTCTCTCACTCCCTCCTCCCTTCTTTCTCTCACAGCTCAGTTGAAGTGTCCACCGAGAAGTGAGACAACTGTTGCGCCATTTCCTTACCTAAAAAAAGAGAGCCAGGGTGGTCGTGCCTCGCGCTATGCTGCAAACCAAGCGTGACGCCCAACCACGCACTTTCGGTAAACGTAACACAAGCAGCTACACGTGCAAAAGTTTAGAGGTCGGCCTGAGCCAAGCTATGGTGGAGGGCTTCCGATGAATTCCGACTACATAGATGTATTTAACATGCACCGAAAACGCCCCCGTACGAATATAATTGGTCTACAGAAACATCACAAACAGTGTATATAGACTACCTATTGAAATTTCGGTCAGGGAAGTGCGGCAAGCATTGGCTGAACTCCTACGGAAAGGAAGCATGTAGTGCACTGGGTACCCGAAACAACAACGGGGACAATGCTTTACGCATGTACATAAAGGACCTCCCCTTCATCAGAACGGGAAGAGGGAATCTGCAGCGAACACGACTGAGAAAGATATTGCTTCGGCCGTTGCAATTCCTTCGAGGACATAAATCTTGACTGATTAGGTGTGACCGAAAATACAGTACTGGTAATGCTATGCCACAAAAGCTTCTCTTTACCATATAACCATTCAAATTCATCCCGATGTCAATATCCGCCTGTTTGCAGATGATTGCCTTCTCTACAAACAGATAACATGTCAAAATGATCCTGAAGAACTCACTGACCAGTTTAGCAAAAATAAGTGAATGGTGCAGGAGGTCCGGTATGACGCTGTAGCATGGAAAAACCGTGCGATTTCGTGTCACAAACAAAAAGGTCCCTATTAGTTTACGTACAATGTTGTTACGTGGCGGCCAGCCGAAGAAAGAGACGCGATGATCGATAGCAATGAGGTGATTTAATGGCTAGCGCGAGCGCTCCTGCCCGCGCCACTGCACAGTTCGTCGTCGCCTTCGTGACAATATTAATGGTAGTCTCGTAAAGGAAGTCAATGAATACGAATACTTAGGAGTTACAGTTGCTCACAACCTTTCTTGGTCTACACATATGCAAAGATTTGCGCGTCTGCTACACGCAAACATAGCCTTTTACGACAACTGAAACAGGCGCCCCGGAATTAAAATTTCAAGCCTATAAAGCATTTATACCACCAAAACTTGAGTATGCTTCAGTGGTATGACATCCTGTCTACGTAAAGGACAAGCAAAAGATGAAATGGTGCAAAGACATGCGGTTAGTTTTATATCGAATAAATATAGGGCTACGGATTCTATTTCAAAGGTCCTCTTCTACACTAAGATCCCCACACTGGAAACGAGAAGATTTTTTTTTGTGGCTTAAAAAAAGCCCCAACATCTTAATTAAAACACTTATGTCAAGACATTTTTGCCGCGTCCTTCTAGGCACCATGATGTCTTTGATTTGCTCCCATTTGCCGCGCGCACAAATTTGTTCAAGCAGTCATTCTTCCCACGCACCATACTTGAGCGGAATGACTGCCTCCAGCAGCTTTGCTGCGGAAAACTTTGAGTATGCTCTGATCAGCGCGTTAAAATCCTGATACTAGCTTGACATTTCATTGCGGCACTTTTGTAATCTTGTGCAAGCGCAGTTCCGTATTTGATGCTCTTACTGTTTATCATTAATTTTTGGTTGTGGAAATCTGATTTACTGATATAAATTGTTATAGAAATGTTTGTCTTGTTGAATTTGTTCTTCTCCTGCACTTGGAATTTGTTGTGCCATGTCATTTTTTAGTGCCTGCTTCTGTTGAACCAAGCGCACGTTTCAATTATGTTTCCCATAGCATTGGTAACACTTTGTATTTTTACCTGTATCTTCGTACCAGCTTGCTCTTCTTAGACTGCAATATTTTGCGAAGAAATAAATAAATAAGTAAATAAATAAATAAATAAATAAAACCCATTTGTAAATATTAGTGCAGGCTTTCTTGAAACACCTGGTATTTCGGCAAGCAGGCAGAGCTTCGAGCTCCCGATCTAACCCACAGATAACGTGATGTATTCGTCGGCGTAGAAATAAAGATCCCATTGTTTTTGCGCTTTGGAGCAAACTGCTAAGTGCTAATGTGAAACGCACGCAGGAGGCACCCTGCAGACGACCCTCCAGGAGGCCCAGGTGCCGCTGGTGGATAACGATGCGTGCGACCGAACCTACCGCTCGCTGGGCAGCTACGACCGACAGTTCCCGTCTGGCATCAACGAGCACTTCGTGTGCGCCGGGAACACCACAGAAGGAGGCGCAGACGCGTGCCAGGTTAGACAGCTGGACTCGCTTTCAAGGATGCGTTGTAGCTTACCGCTCCTGTTATAAAGAACTGCTTACGGTGTGACAGAAAAAAAAAGACAGGGTAACTAATTTTCTCGTGAATTAAAAACTTCTACATATATTTAGAAAAAAAATCGAAACGTGTGAAGCGATCACTTGGAATTAGCACTCGTCAGGTACGAGGTATTTTAATCAAATTCTATCATAAAAAAAAACAAGAGTAGTAGAAGTGTCGTCACAAAAACAGGTATACTGTAAGACAAGCGAGCCGATGTTCTTTCCGCCAGAAGCGTGAAAAAAAATTTAAATGTCGCGAATATCAATTCTCTATTGAAAAATATGTAGAGGTTTGAGTGGCTTCAGAAAACAGGATTATGGGACGTTTGGCGTGGATTTATAGGATTAACGTCCCAAAGCGACTCGGGCTATGAGGGACGCCGCACTGCATAATTTTGATCACCTGCGGTTCTTTAACTCCAGGTGGTCGAAATGCAAGAACACATCGTATACATAGGGAAATACGGGAATCCATTACCAACAAAATAAGAGAAAAAACTTAATCTCCGCCTTACGGTTATGACGTGATAGCTTTAGTGTGTTAACGGTCATATGTGCGGAATTGGTCATTCTCGACTGAACATTCATAGATCCCTGGTAGTCCTTGTACCGCTCCTGGCACAGTGGTGCAGCGGCTAAGCGATGGCCTTGCGGTGGGAGGTGGTGCCATCGGTGGCGCTTTCGCGAACCAGGTTGCTCTTCCTGGGAAACTTCTCGCGACCAATCATTAATTTAAAAGCCACCTGCCACGGTGGTCAGTGTGCTTGCTATCCGGTGGGCAGCTTGTGATGACGCCACAAGGTCACGTGGCCTAGGTGGCCCACATAGGTTGCTTCTCGGGGAATTTTTCGCTCACAACGTCGATACCTACGCCGGAGACGACGCAGGATTTCCTGCACAACGGCAGCCTTAACACAATCGCGTTAGAAGAGCGTATACGCACAGCACAGGTAAGCGAGGCATATGCTGGGACACGCGATGGTTCCAGAGGAGCGCTCCTGGGACTTGAGGGGCTCTTAAAGCTACGCCCGATCTGAACGTGTGTCTCACTAGCCTCACTACTAGGCTTTCCGACTATACCACCGAGATTTAGAAGAGGGCGCACAGTCAAAGGGAACCTAACCTGAAATTATAAGCGCGGGGGCCAAAAACCACCGGTGGCACTGTGAAGCTTGTGAAGCTGCACGAGCTAAGGCCACGAAATAACCAGGGAGCCGCCGCAGTGGCTCAGTGGTTATGGCGCTCAGCTGCTGACCCGAAATACGCGGGTTCGATCCCGGCCGCAATGGTCGAATTTTGTTGGAGGCGAAGTTCTAGAGGCCCGTGTTCTGTGCGATGTCAGCGCATGTTAAATAACCCCAGGTGGTGGAAATTTCCGGAGCCCTTCACTACGGCACCCCTCATAGCGTGAGTGGCTTTGGGACGTTAAACCCACATAAACCCATGAAACCCACAAATAACGAGGGAATCGCCGGCGCGAAAGTGCGCAGGACAGCGCCTCGTCCCGTTATCTCGTCATTCGTTCGCGTTCTCGTGGCTGTACGCAGCCACGGGTAATTTTTAGTCGCCACTTCACCCTTCCTGGTTCTGTTGTCAATGGCTATACTGCTCGTGGCAAGTGCTTTATCATCGCGAGACAGGTCGTGCGGCTTTTCACAATGAAAATAATACCGCGATTTATCCTTGCAGCACGATGATCCCGACACGGCCAGAAAAATTGAATGCGCATTTCTGAGCATCTTCTATTATTTTTCCAAATCCGCAAACAAAGGTTTCCTGAGTTCCGGCATTGCACTGCGTAAGGTCCAGTTTTGTGCCAGACTGAATGCAGGTGGACTTAACCTGGCGGATCTGTGAGCACCTCAGCCAAGTCACATAGCGCTGACAAAGCGCACAACGGTCTTGCTTCCTTACGGCTCTTCTATAAGGACGACGATGCTCCCAGCGGCACAGAAAACGCAGCAGGGGATCGAGAAACGGCAAAGCCTAAATATTGCACACTGAATTTCTTTGTTCCTGTCGCATGTTTACAAAATTATTTTAAGGTCCACATGGCTCCTAATTGAATAAAAAGGTAGCACAAAAAGGACGACCACAGACGGAAGGCACCACAAACACGAACGCTTCACCACAAGACACACGCGTTCGTGTTTGTAGAGTCTTCCTTCCGTTGTCTTACTTTTCGCGCTACCTTTTTATTCAAGTACGTGTCACCAACTAGCCCGGCAACAAGTTTTATGGCTTTTAATGTCTCCTGCTGTCTTCAAGGAATTTCTTGCGGTTTAGGTGGTTCAGGGTGCTTTTAAGGCAGTTCGAACTTCAGTGAAAGGTCCGAGCCAGTGTGACAAGGCAGATAAGCCAGTTTTATCGATTCCCTTTCCAGACTCGACAGGCAAGTACGTTTGCAAAAGTCCGTCAGGAAGCGGATAATTTACTAACGCTCTGTTCTGTCATGTTTTCAGCAAGATTCCGGGGGCCCCCTGATCGTCAACGCGGGGGGCCGTGCTGACGAAGCCTACGAAGTGATCGGCGTTGTATCCTTCGGCGTCGGATGCGGAACCGCCGCCTACCCCGGGGTGTACAGCAGGGTGTCACACTTCCTTCCGTGGATTCTCAACACCACGGCCCGGATCGTTCCCGAAGACTCCTTCTCCACAAACTTCATCTGAGCGTCGGCCGAATCAAGCGGTGCGCGGAAACAACCTCTGAAGCGGCGCCATCAGACAGCGCAGAAATCACATTCAGTGTTAGAAGCTGAACTCAATGACAGCGTTGAAAGCGCTGCAGTATCCATTCGACAGGACCGACATTTTATGCCCGCAAAAGCTGGTGACAAGTATGCAGTCAAGCAAGTCGTTAAGGTATTTCTGGTGCAGGTAATAATAGAGTCACGCGACTTTTCGGGTTCTGAAGATGTGCGATGTAGAGGCAATGCATATTCATGGTCGGTAGTTTCCATGCGTAGCGTCTCTTAAGTGACTTTACAGGACTTAGGAAGGCCTCTATCCGTGTCAAACGAGACGTAAGTGGTATTCAGATAAAAACGCATGGCAAGAGACACCTGATGGCTGCCTTGTCACTTTTTTAAAGAAAACGGCTGGCTCTTATAAACGTCGGGTTGCGTTCGTGCTCTTAGTATTTCTTTTTGTGTTTGGAGATGCGCGCGCTAAGTTGGCATTCTTGTAAAACCTCTACTTCCTGAAAAAAAAAAAAAGATGCGAACTATATGCGGTGGCGGCTTCTTGACAGAGAGCTCTTTTGTTTCGGGCGAGTAAGGTCTGTACTGAAGGGCTGTCATTAGGTTTAAAGCAGCCAGAAGGCGAAAAATGTTTGTAGCAATGACAGTATTGTAAGGTTTGCACACGATTGTGAAAAAATGACATTGAAAGAGATATCGTATTTCTTGTGTAATGATGGTGTCTTTTGAGCACATTAGAATAAAAGAAAGGTGCTGCAAGCACGTAACGTACGCAGATGACAGATGCGGTGTTCACCTGCTCACGTAAGCATGCAGTCTCCACAGGGCGCCACTGGTGTTGATTATGAAAAAAAACTATTTAAGCAGCGCACTGAGGTCCTAAGTATAATGGGCGTCACATATGTGTAATCATTTTTAGTACTGGCCTATTTGCATGTGACAAAGCTGGAAAAAAAGTGTTGTTAAGTGCCATAACGGAAAATTTCCATATGTTTATTTTGGGCACTTATTCCTGCACCATTTTGTCCAAACCCATTCATTTACCGTTTTTAAGCACTTTTTTCAATTACTCATTGCAGTTCGTCGAGCCTGACAAACGCCAAGCTTGAGCAATTTTCCAAATACTACTACCGAAATATTGTTGCAAATGTTTACTCTCCCGCGCTGCACCACGTATGGAAAGCAGGCGTGACGAGTGAAAAATGTCGGCTGCCATCACCACCTAAAGCTACCCGTCAGAACAAAAAAAAATGTTAGAAATAAATTTTCAATTTCAGTAGATCAGAATAAAAGAGAACGTATCAAGACCGCAAATGAAGTCCATGAGATCGCATCTCGTATATTAATTTTACAACTCAGACTACATTAGCGCTCTGGGAGGTATGACGGCAAGATGGGGCTCAGTGCTGATCGCCGCACCAATCTTATCCCGTGCCTTTTCGCTGCTCTCTTGAAGCGAAACTACTTGAGACATTTTCCAAGTTGCAATGGTTGAAACTGTTGTTTGAGAAAAGCTCGAAGGTGGCAGTAAGGAAATATGTTCCGCACTGGCATCGATTGCGCTTTTTCCGTCCTCTATGTTCAGCGTTTGGAGCTGGGTTCGCGCCTTGCCTTAGCCGTGAGTTTTATCGCTAGGTGAGAACATCGCCTGCCGAAGAAGATCCCCCGATTTTGCAACTAATTTTTAAAGTTCCTTAAAAACTCTTCAGGATTCCTCTTTCCCTTTAGGTTGATGATGATGAGATGGATTTTATGGCGCAAGGGCATCTGTGGCCTAAGGGCGCCATGGCACAAGGTTGTTTCTTCTACTCAAGGTGGGGTCAAAGACCCATTTCTCAAGCATTTCCCCCCTCATAAGCCGAGCACCAGGCAGGGGAAAGCTTGTACCCATTGTATCACCGGTGGGTACCCGGCGGCACTGGGGATCGAACCCCGCACCTCCCGCATGCGAGACGGATGCTCAACCACGTGACCACCGCTGGGGTAAAAATAGGTTCAATTCTGGATCGGAAATTCCCTGAAAACAGAAAATTCCCACAATCGAACGTTACTGCCTGGAAAGCCCAGATAGGCCATTTGATTGCCGTAGAAGCGACAGCTTGAAGTTGCACTCACAACTTCAGACGATTACGTATACACGATTAGTAACGTTTGCCAAACAATAAGTACCTTAACACATCGATATAATAGTAATAGATCGCATTGAGCAGCGCCAGCACCTCGTCTTGTGAACTATTTTCTTACGGCAGTTTTACCGAGATGCAAGAAATAAAAATAGAACGCGTAACATCAAGCAGACTGGAACAATATTTTATCACGGCGAGGTGTGTTGTTCGAGAAAGCTGGCGCGAAAAACTATTGCCAGTTCTGTACGATATTTTATTCCCGCGCTCATAGCCAACGCACCGCCGGTGGCCTCAGAATTACTGTCATTGGGTAGGTTTCGCATTCGCCGCATGTTGCCGAAGTTGTCACGATCACAGAGAAAACGCGCTGCTATTGGGTGTTTTATTTCATGCGCAGCTGCCTAATCTGAGAGCTTCTTCACTATGAACCCTGTAACTAAATTCCGCAGTATACTAAGACTTTCAAGTGGCCTAAAACTTGGTGCGAGTGGCCTGAGCCTGAAGGTCTGCAAAAAGAAGTCGTTCATCAGCCCCGAGTGCTCGCTGAAGGCAGCGGGTGTATAAGCTTGAGCGACGGGCGACTCTATTTTGCACCGAGGCCAAATATTGCATGCCGACAGAAACGCCTCTGCGACTAGCGGTTTCCTTTTCACTGTAAAGCCTGAACACAGCTACATCTCTTAGGCGCATGATGGCCTTAGTTGGTTATGCACCATAAACCCTTCGCAGCACAAGGAGCAGTTCTGGTAAAGCCAGGCTGTCAGTATTGGAAGATGGAAACTGGTCTGAATGCTATTTTGCGGTCAAGGCTGAAACATCGCTTGAAGACCGGAGCTGAGGTCACAGATCTCAGATCACAGATTCAGAACTCAGTTTTCTTCCGCGCATGTGCTGCTGATACTAAGAAGCGCCGACAGAGACAAGACGTAAGAAGTGACACGGACAAGCGCTTACTGACAATTGATTTTTTATTCAGGGAAACACGCAATATATAGGCGAACAGTACCGGTGATAATCAGAGGCGGTACAGGTCACATGGTGTATATGGCCATAAAAGCGATAAAAGACTTGCATGGTGAATATGTAAAAACGATAAAATAGATCAATGACACGTATTTACAGGCCACATGAAAAGGAAAGTATAAAATGTTTTAAAAAACAAATATGAATTTTAGTTTTTCAGGAATGCGCAGATGCCAGCTTTTTACACATGTTCCAAATTCGACCGCGGCCTTCTAGGAAAGCCAGTTCACTTTCATAGAGCAATTTTGACGGGTCACTTACGCATTCAAAGCCCTTTCGTTTGATAAAAAACGCCTCTTTTAACTCGCGAGCTAAGCTGTCTCGACTTCTGTATGAAACAACAGTATCTTCTAAGCTAGGCATGCACTTGCATTTTTTACAATGAATCGGAAGATTAGATCCAGTGCCCTTATCAAGTGATCGGTCATGTTCCTTCAAACGCGTTTTGAAGAACATGAAGCGTTTGAAGGAACATGACCGATCACTTGACAAGGGCACTGGATCTAATCATCCGGTTCATTAATGTAAGTGCATGCCTCGCTTAGAAGATACTGTTGTTTTAGACAGAAGTCGAGACAGCTTAGCTCGCGAGTTAAAAGAGGCGTTTTTCATCAAACGAAAGGGCTTGGAATGCGTAAGTGACCCGTCAAAATTGCTCTATGAAAGTGAACTGGCTTTCCTAGAAGGCCGCGGTTGAATTTGGAACATGTGTAAAAAGCTGGCATTTGCGCATGCCTAAAAAACTAAAATTCATGTTTGTTTCTAAAACATTTTATACTTTCCTTTTCATGTGACCTGTACACCACGTGTCATTGCTCTTTTTTATCGTTTTTACGTATTCACCATGCAAGTCTTTTATCGCTTTTATGGCCCTATACACCACGTGACGTTTACCGCTTCTGATTATCACCGGTACTGTTCGCCTATCAGAATCAGAATCAGAATATATTTATTTAACATCATGGCAATGTTGGGTGCACCGGCAAAAAGCCAGTGGCAAGGCTTGACGAGGCCGGCGCACCCTACAGAAGCTTGGCAGTGATATACTTGTTCACGTTAATAAAACAAACGAAAGAAACAATACGAGGGCACTTTCAACAAAAAAAAATGTACAAACATACAGGACATATAACAGTTTTTGGCATTATTTAGCTATATATTTATAAGGATTTCTTATTTAATAAATGTGGGAGAGTGAAGGTCAACATTTGATACCCGTAATTTGTGCGGGTCTTAGGTACAAACCAATTCAAAACTATTCGAGTAGAGTATTTAGACTCTTTGTATTTCAGTCCAGACAGCTGTAACATAAAGCAATTGTTTTTAACAACACTTGTTTCATACCGTCTTAAGAGCAACGTTTCATACAACTGGGGAAGGGGGGTGATGCCGAGTGCCTGAAATATCGGGCCACTATGCTCTAGTCGCGGAGCATTCACAATGCTACGAACAGCTTTTTTTTGAAGAAGGTGCAAACGATTAATGTTGGTAAAAGACGTAGTGCCCCAGACCAAAAAGCAATAGTTAAGAACAGAAGAAAAAAGTGCGTTATACAGCATATGCTTAATACGCTTCGGCATAAAGTACCTTAGTCGACATAAAATACCGACAACCTTGGACTGTTTGTTTATTACCATTTCGACATGATCATTCCATAATAAGTTCTCATGAAAAATCACACCTAAACTTTTGATGACTGGAACAATCTGGATGAGTGACGAGCCCAATCTTAAAGAAAGTGGCGATCCGTTAATAGGCTTACTGCGAGGTCTGAAGAGCACAGCTTTTGTTTTCTGGGTATTAATGCTTAACAAATTGCATTTAGACCATTCTAAAAGCGAGTGTAGACAATGTGATGCTTGTTGCTGAAGATCTTGTAAATGTGAGGCTCTAAAAAATAAGGTGGTGTCATCTGCGTAAATAATGAAAGTTGGCAGCTTACTAATGCGGACGACGTCATTAACATAAAGGAGGAATAGGAGTGGTCCCAAGATACTGCCTTGCGGAACGCCTGAAGTGATATGCCTAAAATCTGAGGAGTCATTGTGTATGTTTACCTGTTGTACTCGAGAACCTAAATAAGACTGAATTATTTGAAGAAACTTTCCGCGAAAACCATAGTGCTCGAGCTTAGCTATCATTATTCTGTGATTCATGCGGTCAAATGCTTTGGAAAAATCAATGAAAATGCCAAGAGTGAGAAGTTTCTGTTCAAAGGACTCTAAGATTAGTTCTTTCTGAGTTAGAAGCGCGGTTTCCGTCGAGAAGTGTTTTCTGAAACCATGCTGACTGGGCGTTATTATGTTATGTTTGTCACAGAAACCAGATATTCGTCTAAAAAGGATTTTTTCAAAACACTTTGAAAAAACAGGAAGAATGGATATTGGTCGATAATTTGACAGAATGTTTTTGTCTCCGCCTTTATGTATAACCGTGACTCTGGCAATCTGCATTCTTTTGGGGAATACTGCATGTTCAATGCAACAATTAAAGATATATTCTAACACTGGGCTAATTACATCGGCTACATACTTTACTGGGGAAATTCTGAAACCATCAATGTCAAGTGCCTTGCTGTTGCGTAAAGACAAGAGGCAATTTTTAATTTCAATAGCATCTGTTGGCGATAGGAATGCACTGGAAACAATCCGTACGTCAAGACACTTCACATCCGTGAGATCGTCATTCCTATCCGCCTGAGACACAAAATGATTATTGAAATTATCTGCTAGCTTTTTCCCACTCACTAGCTCATTATCAACAAAAAGTTCAAGTACATCAGTGGCAGCAGAACCTCGGTTTAAAATTCTTTTAATGTTTTGCCACACAAGATCGCTCCTTTTTAGTAAGTCTTGGTTGAATAGTTTTTCCATGTACTGTTTTTTTGCCTGACGGAGAGTAGACGTAACTTGGTTGCGATATGTTTTAAATCGTACAAGATCATCGGGTAACTTTGTTTGAATGAAGCGGTTGTAAAGGTGCGTCTTCTTTTTTATCATTTTAAGACATTCTACAGTTATCCATGGTTTTCTGGCTTTTCGAGGTTTTTTGAAAGCGACAAAAGGAAAGCTTTGCTCATATATAGTCCTGAATATGGCGATGAAGGCATTGTAGGCATCCTCTGGAGCATTTTTGTTTCGCACAACGTTCCAGTCAACATTTGCAAGTGCGCCTCGAAAGAAATTCAGTGTTTCATTATTAATGCGCCGGTATTCTATCGCAGAAGGTACGCATTGTTTCCTAGATGTTTCACACTCAACAATCAGGTATATTGGAAGATGGTCACTGATATGGACATTAATTATTCCTGATTTAAGATGATCAGCTGGAGAATTAGTAAAAAACACATCAATTGACGTTGCAGCCTGTAATCGTGTTGGTTCATTTATGACATTAATAAAACCGTTGCATTGCAGTATAGACTCAACTTCTAGTTTGTTAGCAGAATGTGAAAGAAAATCTATGTTAACGTCACCACCTAATACTAGGTTAAGGTTGTTATCTGAGACCCATTGGAGATATTCATCAAGAAAGCAAGCAAAATTTGAGAAGTTGCTTTTAGGAGGCCGGTATATAACAGAGAAGACATTTTTACCACTTTGTAAGGACAGTACTTCGTAGTCATCATGAATTTGAGTGAAATCAGCGAGAATACTGCATTTAAAACATTTTTCTATTGCTATCAAGACACCTCCGCCTCGTTTGTCATTGCGATTTTGTACATGCGTGTTGTAGTTCGGCAACTGCAGTATTTCACAACTATTTTGATACCACGTTTCAGTGACCATGACAACGTTGAAACGGAAGTTAAGTGTGGAAAAAAACGCCTCAAATTCGTCGCCTTTATTTCGCAAGGATTGTGCGTTGATATGAAAGCAAGAGATAGTTTTTGTTTTCTGCGAGGATGCAGCGTATATATCTGATGGCAGGAAGGAATGACGCGCTGTCTGATTGAAAATGTTATTTAACGTGTTAGCTGTCATGTTCATGCAATCTTAGCTAGGTCCTCTTCTTTATCTATGCGTATTACTGTTCCCCCTTCCATCTTCCTCATGTATATCCTTCCATTGCGCACCCAGACAAAACGGTACTGTTTTTCTTTGGCGGCACACTTTGTCAACCAGTGCAGCTTTTTCACAGAGTATGTGAGATTCTCATTGATGAAAATGTCTTCATCTCTTAGGGCTGTCCTTTTCTCGATCCATTTTTCTCTTGTTGCTCTCTTGAAAAATTTGACCAGTATTGGTGGTTCCTTGCTCGGTTTACCTTTGATTCTATGCACCGCGTCGACTTCATTTTCATCAGGAACGGGAAGCTGGAGTTTGTCAGCAATAGATGCCAAAACTACATTCAGGTCTTCATTAGCACTTTGTTTTATTCCATGGATTTCTATATTGTTTCTACGGGAGTAAGTCTCCAGTTTATCCACCTCCGTTTCCAACTGCTGAAGCCGCGCGTTTGACGTTGCTAGTTGATCTGCTAGGTCGCAAGTCTCTTTTCGTATGTCTTTCAGCTCGGTTTTCTGTATTTCTAGCGACTGCAGGACGGTGTCGTATTGGGAAGAAAGTAGGTCTAGCGATGCTTCCATACCTTGCATTGTCTGATTTTGATGCTCTATACTTTTGTTTGTAGTATCTAGTTTCGTCAGCTGTTCTTCCTGCCTTCTTTCGAGTTCGTCCAGGCGACGCAGTACAGCATCTAACTTTGACATGACACTTGCTAAAGAAGGTTCATCAGGGTCACATGACGATATTTCACTCAAGGAATCAGTGTCCCTGTGACGTGCGGTTCTTGACCTGCCCGCTTTGCAGGTCGAGCATGCCCATTGTCGAAGCATTTCCTTCGACATGCTTTTGAGATTTGTTTTTGTAACGCCCGAGCACTTTCCAACATGATAAGCATTCTTGCATTCGGTACAGATAAGACTTTTGCCATCAGGTGAGATCGCTTTTAAACATGCAAGGCATTCTTTACTTGACATTGCCAAAAAAAACTGGCGGGCAGTCCAGCGGAGCGAAAAGGCTAACAAAGCAAGTGTGAAAGGCAAAATATTCTCACCTACACAGAAGAAAATACACAAGTGAGCGATGCCCTCGTAATCCGCCGGACTGCAGCCTTCGAAGAGAAGCGGCGGCTTTTATAGCTTGTCGATCCGTGTTGCTTGCGCTGATTGGCCTCGTCCTGGATGACGTTCCACCATCGTAGTTCGGCAGGCCTCGTGGGTAGAGCAGGGTGCACAGCTGATACCACAGTGATATCGCGGTTCGAACACACTCAGCTGTCAATCGATGGCCATACGTTCGTCAGCCCAGAAATCGGTCCCTACACAGAAGAAAATACACAAGTGAGCGATGCCCTCGTAATCCGCCGGACTGCACGCCGGATTGCGTGTTTCCCTGAATAAAAAATCAGTTGTCAGTAAGCGCTTGTCTGTGTCACTTCTTAAGTCTTGTCTCTGTTGGCGCTTCTTTTCTTAGTAACATGCACCAACTAGCCCCGCAAAAAGTTCTACTTGCTGCTGAAATGTGCACGAGAGATGGATTCAGCAGCTAGACAACCATAGTGGAGTAATGACGTCCCCGTGGACGTCAGTAATACTGACACGTGCAACACATCTATGATCATGCTTTGCACACGCATGTTTGGACACATTTCCAATGTGCAAACAAAATGAGAATAATTTACGTGCGCGTATGTAGAGAAAACAGCATTTGTATTCAAGAGCGGTGCATATATATTGAGAGGCGGATATAGCTGGTATAAGGCGTGCGATCAGGTAATGACGCTTCTCAAAAAGTTGCAGTATTCCTTGCGAGCGTCAAGCACGTCGGCATTAAACTCGCTGGCACGAGTGACGTTGAAGCTGTATCGGCCGTACACAAGCTCGCTGACATCGGAAATTTGTCTGCAAAAGGAGAAAACCGTCGTTATAGCGCCAACATGCCATCAAACTCCTCGTATACACTGATAACTAAACAGCTCATACTCATTTTTGCTGTCCGGATGCAAGCGATAAAACAATGCTGACAACAAATGAAAAAGAAGGGAAGATTATGCGCAGACATACAATGTAACCAATAGATTCAGAAAGCAAACTTTCGCTGAACACCTGTTCCTTTGGTTATTAATTACAGCAGAACGTCTTAGTGCAGTGAGACTTTATGATTCGAATTCATTTAATTCAAGCTTACGGTTTATTCTTTCAGAAGATTTAGTGCCGTGTACATAGTGTATATCAAGAACTCGACCGCACGCTCCTTAGTTCACATGAACAATTTTCTGTTTCATTCATGCTCCGAATGGTCGGGATTGAATTGTATACCTTGAACGGAGCTCTAATCTCCCTCCATGTCACATAATTCACCTAACACCTCACATCACAGCATATACAAGCGCTTCAAGACGCCAAGCTCAAGCGTTTAAGAGCTCTGCGTTTCTTTAGACCCATGTACATATAAGAAGAAAACTCAGAATTGCTTGCAATCAAAATGAAGAAAGTAGATATATGCAGGTAAAATATCGTCATCAACAGTCGCATCATGTTCGTGTCGACTAAGAAATGAAGGCTGCCTCACAGATATTTCAAGCGCATATCTGCCCCAATATGACACGTATCTGTGCCAGGCCGTGAAGTGTTATCGGGTAGCATGTGGCCCATACGTGGACCGGAACACACAGCAAACACACCCAGTCCTGGCGAAGTGCGTCCAGCGGCTGATGACCTGCTGGCTGGTGACTCGCATGGCATCGTGCTCGAGCGGCCGCCGGAAAGGCACGCCGAACAGGAGCCGCAGCATGTCATCCGAGCTCGCCGCAGGGCCCGCGATCGCCGATGAGATGACGTAGCGGAAGACGCGGTTGCCGCTCACCGAGGTCAGCAGGCGGCTCATGTCGCGCACGGGGCACGTCACCAGAAGGTCGGCCAGAATCTCGTAGAACGCCTCCGCCAAGTCGTCGTCGTTGCCCTGCGTGCGCACCGATCAGACTTAGGTCGGCCGGCATGGCCGATCAGTGGCTATGGCATTTTACTGGTGGGCGCACGGTTTCCGTAGAGGGGAGAGCTGGGCGAGCCGGCCCATGATTGTAGAAAGAAAGCCAGCGCAAAGGACGAAGACACACAAGAGGAACACAGTACGACGCTGGACCAGCGCCCTGTTCTGTGTCTCCGTCTTTTGCGCTGGTTTTCTCTCTTTAAGCAAGGTTTCCGGATTGAATCCCGACCATGGCGGTCGCATTTATATGGAGGCAAAAAGCAAAAAGCCTGGTGCTGTGCGATGTAAGTACATGTTAAAGAACCACATGTGGTCGAAAGAAAAATCCGACAGAGAAGCTTATGACTGCTTACATATATAACTGCTTACGTTGACTCGTAATGCTTCTGCATGCATTAAAGTTCTTGTTTGTGTTTGCGTTGCGTACCAGACTGCAAACGTTCGTACCTCCTTGCTGCACGGCGACGAGGTTGGCCGAGTTTGCATGTCGTGGACGGAAGACGCATATTCGTTTCGTTGTTTGAGGCGGGTGAGGCGCAGCTTGGCTTTTTAAGCCCTCGTGTTGAAAACTTCCGGGTCAGTGGCCGCAAACCATGAATGTTTGCTGCCACTGACCTGACATGCTCTTGCCTTGCTTACGGAAGTGGAACCAGGCTTTCTGGCCTTCTGTCGGAATAGCGTTTAACTGGTTGTGATAAATGGAAGTGAATTTGTTGCTTGCGAGACACATTCTCACTTCTTCAGTTTTGGAACGAACTGGGAAAGCAGCAAACACTTAACAAGAACAATGTTTCGAATTGAAAGCAAAATAGAAGACGTGGCTGCGGCCTCAATCCAGAGAGCCGGAGGGCTTCTGATCGCGTATCCGCATAATGAAAGTATTCGTAGATGTGTCGTTCAGTAGTCGCGAAAGCCAGAACATGACATTTCTGCGCGATGCTTGTTCATGGTTTTGAGCTGACAGTAGCTTGTTAAGGATGCAGAAGACGTCAGTGCTTTACATATCGTGCGAAAACTCTTTAACCGTGTAACTGGTATGGTAAGTTTAGAGAGGCGGAAATGAAGGTGCCATGCTATCAGACGATGCTTGACTAGGTAGCGGAGCTTCTCGGTCTGCATTGGGCCTTTTTCTAAAGTAGAGGAACAATGCTTCAAAAAGTACAGCTCTGCATAATCCAACGGTATCGTTTTACCACCGCGCTCCTGGCTTTTGAGTTCGTTAATTTTTTCTTGTGGGCGAATGTACCTCGTACTCAATAACTAGAATGCTTTGGCGTGCGTATGGAGCATACTGACCTTGCTGGGTAGAAGTGAATTTGAAAAAAAAAAAAATCGGTGTATGTTTACTCTTATTTTTTTTTTTGGTCCGGAAACTCCAAACCCCCACTAGGGTTGGGGAAGCCCAGCCACATTAATGACTGTGCATCAGCTCTGGTTGGATAGGAATTGTGAAAAAAAAAAACTGAGTGAGATGCTCATACCTTCGTGTACCACTGCACGACGGCCTCAGCGGCGGAGGTGTTCAGGCCGACCTCGTAGAAGAGATCTACGGTAGCCTTCTTTAGATTATCGGACAGATCCAAAATGCTGCGCACAAGCTGTGCAGCATGCAAGGTTTCGTCATCCATGTAGCCCAGGAGAATTTGTACGCCGGCAATCCGCACCTGGCGGACAGAAGGGAAGACGACTGAATTCTAGTAACCCTTGCTCAGAAAACGTGATGCGAAAATAACAGTGCGTTAATAAAATCTGACCAAGCTTTACTTATATACACGCTTTGCTTTGCCGTTTCTTGTGAATATATGCCTGACATCGTCTTTACTTTTCTCATATTCAACACTGCAAAGAGTGTTACCGTGGACCAAGTTTCGAGTAAACCACGTGTGTGTGCCTTATGCTCTTCTGTATAATTTTCTCCTTTTTATTTACTCATATCTGGCCCCACGTTATCTCTCTGCGAATTGTAGTTCTGCAGCAGGCAAGTTCATGATTCTTGGACATCAGCGTTACTTGTGAAGCAACTGCGGAATTTTGTAAGGTACTGTTATGGAAATATTGAAGTAATATCCCCTTGTTAGAATACAATATAGTCTTTATTCAACGTCTCAATAATATCTAGAACACCAACAAAAAGCCACAAAAGGCTTGACTAAGCCCGTACCTCAATACCTGGCAAATAGAGACAGCGCAAAACAAAAACAAAAAGACAGCGATCATAGCATGAATATTTCTGAAGCTTAATCTGCAGTTACATGCCGCGGCATTAAAAGGTTTTTAAGGAAACATTAAATCACATCAAAACTTGCACAAGTACGACATGGCCATAAATCAATAACTAAAACACGCAGAATTAAATTATAACTCTAACTTGTAGAAGTGTGCACAAGTGTAACCTAACAGCAACATGTTTGAAATAAATCGAGAATAAACAACTGGCCAAAATGAAATGCGCAAAAACAGTTACATAGGGTAAGTAAAAAAATAGTACTTTCCAGAACTATACATATTTGTAAGTAGGCGCTTCAATGAAATCAATTCTATATCTGTATTATCACCCATTCAGAATTAATTTAATAATGTTGGCACTTTAAATTGCAACATTTGCATTCCATAACCCTCACGGCATTTGTTGAATTTCCATTCTTTTTGGTTCTTCCGGTGCGTATCAAAATCTTTCTTTTAAAGTTTGTCTATCGCTAATACTGCCTTCGAAAACCAATGGGGAACATTTCTGACGATAAAAAAAATGTTTACAGCAAAAAATGCATGCCCTCCGAGGGGATATCTGCGAATATATCGATTGTTTTAGTGGAATCTTACTATATGAAAATTCTCTTCACAAACAACTTCATTTCGAAAAATGCGATTGTCCAGAATTTGTGTGTATGGGCAGAACAACAGTGTATACAACTTGGCAGTCTACCGCCTGGCAGTCTGCCACAGTACCTCAAAAGAGCGACAACAGGAGCTTCGTTCTCCTAGATGCCGTCGTCGATTCTCACTCCTCTCTGACTCTGTGCGATATGCATGGTTATTCCCTTCCTCCCCTTCATAATGCATGGTGTACGTTTTCTTTCGTTTGCGTTTCAGGACAGGAACATCGTGCTTGCTAGGTCATGCATGCTCACAATGTACTTTGTCGTTGTTATTCCCGGTACCGTACACAACCATCATAAGCATAATGAGTGCTCCTCTATATAGGTATGAGAAAACAGCACACGCCTTATCTTTCCGGAGCAATTCTTGCGGAGCGAAAGGAAGCAGCCCGCTGAAGGAAGGGAAGAAGGTTGGAGGCGTGACCGGCTTGACGAACAGAGACGCTTCCACCTTGCGCAGGCACCCGAGGTCCGGGTCGCGGCCCTTCAAACAGTTGAGCCGCTTTGCCTGTTCAGCTACGCGCTGGCGTCGAAACTCGGTGTTATCGGGATACCTGGAATGCGGTCCAAGTTATTTTCCTCGCGGTTCTCCTTTCTCCGACGATCGCGGTGCCGAAGCGGTCCTGATGTTGCGTAGCAACTTCGCGAAAAGGCGTCGATAAAGAGTTTCGTTCTTTTTTGTAATGAACAGTCAGGTGCACGATGCTGCTTGAAATCCGTGTAAGTTGGTTTTGAATAGGTTATTTTTAGCCCGCAAAAGCGGATCGTGTAAGGTTTCTACACCACGGGCGGAGATGCACGTACCGCAACACCTCTATTTGCCACTGAGAGCCACAACCGCTTCCGCTAAATCAGCCAGTCGCTGAACGTTTTTGTAATACAGGCCTAGACCACAAAACCACAGATTACCACAGATGCCGGCCACTGCCCAGAGCCCATGTCCCTTATTCATAACTTCTGTGAAGTGCAGTTGCTGTTACTCATTCGAGGCAAACAGTGCAAAATACGTATTGTGCAATTCATTCCCGACATAACATAAGCGGCGGTGATACTCAGTGGTATTTACAAATATGCGGAGAAACAATCACTCGAGCGGTGATCATATGCGCGTACCTCGTGAAGGGGCTCCCGCTCATGAGAATGGCGCGGCGGGGCACCGCACGAGCTTTCGCGACACCCGCTGCCTCGCTGAGGAGCAGGTACCCGGCGGCCGTGGCGCCGGCGCCGTAGCCAACCAAGACCATGTTGGAGGCGTTGCCCCCAAAGCCTGCGATGTTGTGGCGCGTCCACTCGAGGGCCAGCATCTGGTCAGCGAGGCCCACGTTTCCAGGAGCCTCGTCGCTGCCATCGCTCAGGAAGCCCAGCGCCCCCAGGCGATAGTTCGGCACTACTACCACCACGTCACCCAGTGCAGACAGGTACCTATACGGAACAGGTACCACGGTGCACATGCTGGCACTGGTTTATGGGAGTTTCAGCGGCGCGGACTAGTATAGGACTTTATGTTCGACTTTATTTGGAGCCAGCGCCGAAGTCTCGGGAAGAGGAGCGCTCGCACCGCTGCACTATAAAGACTAAAGGAGTAAAAAGGTAGTAACCTGTACCCTAGTGCACTCCATTTTGTAAAGGGGAGCGCACTAGCGGACAGACAGCTTACTCCCTTCTTATTCACATACTATAGGCGTATTCTTGTTTAGAGCGTAGGGCACGTAGGTGATCCGCGAAGTCCTAATCAAGCCAAGCACTTCCGAAAGAAAGTGGGAGGGTACTAGAAGATCATCATCATCATCAGCCTGACTGCGCCCACTGCAGGGCTAGGGCTTCTCTCATATCTCTCCAATTAACCCTGTCCTTTGCCAGCATCATCCACCCTTTGCCTGCAAACTTCCTAATCCCATCCGTCCACCTAACCTTCTGCCGCCCCCTGCTCCACTTGATTTCTCTTGGAATCCGCTGCGTTACTTTTCAGGACCAGCGGTTATCTTGCCTTCGCATTACATGTCATGCCCAAGCCCATTTCTTCCTCTTGATTTCGACTAGGATGTCATTAACCCGCATTCGTTCCCTCAACCACTCTGCCTGCTTCCGGTCTCATAACATTACACCTATCATTTTTCTTTCCTTAGCTCGCTGTGCTGTCCTTAACTTAAGCTGAACCCTTTTCATTAGCCTCCACGTTTTTGCCGCGTAGGTGAGTACTGGTAAGATACAGCTGTTGTACACTTTTCTCTTGAGGGATATTGGTAAACTGCTATTCATGATCTAAGCGAACCAGCCATATGCGCTCCACCCCATTCTTATTCTTCTAGTTGTTTCCCTCTCATGATCCAGATTCAGTTGTCACTACTTGCCTTAAGTAGATGTATTCCCTTACCACTTCCAGCACCTCGCTACCAATTGTGAACTGCTGTTCTCTTGCGAGACTGTTGAATATTACTTTCGTTTGGTTACTTGGTTGTAGACCCACTGTTTTGCTCTGCCTGTCTAACTTATTGATCATGCTTTGCAGTTCGTCTCCTGAGCGATTTAGCAAAGAAAATTCATCAGCGAATCGCAGATTACTCAGGTATTCTTTGTTAACTCTTATCTCAAACTGTTCCCAATCCAGGCCTCTGAACACCCCCTGTAAACAGGCGGTGAATAGCATTGGTGAGATCGTGCCTCCCTGCCTGACACCCTTCCTTATTGGAATTTTATTGCTAACAAGGAGATAGAGGGAAGTAATGACAGCATCTCATGTGTTTAGAATGTGTCATGCATGTTCCGTGATATCCGGTCAGTTGGGAGAGTGAGGGTTTTCACGCCATGAAAAGTTCGAGGGCATTATATCGGGGTGAGGATAGCGTTAGCTAATTTTTCGGATGATGTGTGCTTGGTCAGACTGTGACAATGCCTTCTGCACCCGCAGTTCTTTTTATAGACTGTTCATCGATTCTCTGGGTTAGCGCCGAGAGCGGGAATGTGTTAAAGGGACAAATAGGACACACTGATCTTGGCTTGTATCGATAGACTACAGCATTATAAACACAAAGAGATTACTTTCGCCGAAGAGGGAGCTTTTATAAGGTAGGAAAAAAAACGAAATTTAGGTGTTCCCATCAGCGGCCGGTTTCGCAAGTGAACCGCTGCGTCGACATCGAATTTTCACCGCGATCCCTGAGGCTATGCTACACCGCCATGCACTTCTAAGTAACGCCATCCAGTCCCTCTCTTTGTGGACGTCACGGATTTGAAACAAACAGCGGCAAATTTTTAAAATTCAGCTTTTTAAGCCGTACATGTATATATTATTTTTTTTTTGCTGCCGGACGAACGTTATGATATCCAGAAAGAGCTAGATAATCAATTTTTCCCGAGGACAATGAATGGTAGAGTTCTTCTGAATATCTCTTTAAAAGCTCCCAAACATTTTCCTTCGTACAGGGTACGACTAAGCTCCAACGTAACCTGACTATAACGAACGTGCAGTCACGATGAGTAGACTTGTACCGATCAATTGCATTGTGAACACGGGCTGTTCTGCGCTTTACAATGGTGGAGGTCAGACCCTGCGGTGTTCAAGCACGGAGGCTCTCTCTGGAAACACTGTTCGCTTGCAAAACTGGCTTTCCGCGCGCGCAGGCCACAAGGAGTGACATAGCGTAAAACTCAATACCACCCGGCTCTTAAAGACAATTCCTGTAGCCTGCAGCCGCCGCGGTGGCTCAATGGTTATGGTGCTCGACTGCTGACCCAAAAGACGCAGGCGAAATTACGGCCGCGCCGGTCGCTTTTCGATGGAGGCGAAATGCTATAGGCTCGTGTGGTGTGCGATATCAGAGCACATTAAAGAAGTGCAGGTGGTCGAAATTTCAGGAGCCCTCCGCTACGGCGTCTCGTAGCCTGAGTCGTTTTGGGACGTTAAACTGCATACAACCAACGGTCCAATTCCTCTAGCCCTTGGTCGGACATCATAGCAGCTCTCGTCTAACACCTGCCTTTTACCCATGAGTGGTTTTCGGCACTATAGGCATGCTAGCTGCGTAACCCACTGCGCCATCTAAATTCGGCTGAATTAAAGTACATATTTTATGTCAAAACATGTTTTCATCAGTTCATTATGCTTCCCACAGATGACGCAACCTCCTACTATTTTGTCAGCAACCGCGTACTTAATTGAAACACGGGGCTAACGGAAATGTTCAGAACTGCGATCCTTCAAGAGCTGCGGCGCTTCAGTACGTCGCATCTTTTCACGCAATAGTGATCTCCATTTCCGTCCACACCGTCGCCAAATGATGCAGTTTTAGAGGGCACAAATCTAGCGTTCGTAGTCGGCGACAGATCACAAAGAAGATGTCGCGACTAAGGTCCCTCTATATTAGTCGCGACAAGTCATTGCGCCCCCTGGGAACGGAGTAATAAGCTAGTAACGAGAGTCGCCTGGCGGCGAAGCGCACCTCCCGTCGTACAGGGGCTGTCTGTTTCCCCCGTCTGGAAAGAGCCATCGTGCAGAAACACCAGCACGGCCTTGTTGGCGCAGGAAGGCAAGCGACAGCCGAGCGACGTTGTCCATATGCTGAGGTGCAGGCAGTCTTCGGACATGGTCGCCAGCGAGTCGTCTGTGGTTCTTTGCACGCAGGCAGGCTTTGACTGCGTCCCGTCGATCACAAAGCCCTGCGGCAAGTGTATACGACTTTATGTTCATCGAGTGAGCGGCCCGTAAGCGCTGTTCGTAACACGGCTGCGGTGATTATACGCCGTGAGCGCTGCCTGTAAGGGCGCTAGTGATATCCCTCTTGCGGCCAGCTCTGAAAACAGTGGCGGGGACTGCTGACCGCGTTCCCGGCGTTGGAGAACGTTTGTTATCCGCGCTGCCGCCTTATCAAGGATTCTTCTTTGTGCTTTCCAATGAAGAGTGGCAGATATAACGCGGCTATGCGAGAGTGATCGCATTTTCATTTTCAATGCCGCTGCAGTATCGCGGGCCCAGTGCGCGTAAGCACTAAGTGCTTTCGGCAAGATCTACGACAGCCCATTGTGAAGTAGTCTTGAACAGTGCATGTATGCTGCATGCGCCGTGAAGCTCCGACACGCCATCACGACGTCAAAGTCTACTTGTTCGTCGTCTAGGCCAGCAACCGTGCGCCATGGAGCGCTGGCTACGCATACCCACATGTCGCGATGCTGATAGCAATTTACATTCAATTGCCACTGAAGAAACCAAACCTTAGGACTGAGTTGCGATAAAACGGTCGAAGGCACAATGAAATTCATACCCAGCAATTCTGGACAAAAGCATTTTTGAACGGGAAACTGTTTGTGAACGCAATTTTTTCATATAATGTAACATTTCACTATAACAATCAATATATCCACAGATCACCCAACGGCAGTCTTGTATTTTTTTTTCTATTCACGTTTTTGCTATCGTCAAAAGCGTTCCTCATTAGTTTTCTATGGCAGCTTAACCGTTCGATGCGATCACTGGAAACACTTTAAAAGAAAGATCTTGCTACGTATAAAAAATAATGGACCATTACCATCGATATTTCCATAACAGTGTCGTACAATTTTCAATTCTCAAAAATTTTTTCCCGAGAAAACTGGACCTGACCGTAACCCCGTCAGTTATTGACGCTTGAACAAACGGGGGTGAGACGAAAATGGTGCCTCCTATGCAGTTTTTATGAATGCAGCACCGGAAGCATCTCCCGTGCTCGCTTTCGAGAGCAGTGCGATATGGCACCGGAGTTGAACATAAGAACATCGCTGTCCAACTCTTTGCAAGGCACCTGACGTTTATTTTCATTTGACTGCCATACGAGCAATATCACGCGATATTGCGAAAAAAACTCAGGGTAAAAAAATGCGTTTAAAAATAACATTTTCAACTCCGAACTATTGCACTGCAGGTAGTGCTGTCTGTATAATGCTTACTGTAGCCTTTGTTACTCGGTCTAAACGAGATGACAGGTACCCCTATGAAGTTTCGTGCTTCAGTACATTTAGTTTTTGAGTTGCAGAACAGCGTAAGACATCATTGGCAGGATCGTGTACAGGTGCCGTAGTGAAGGTTATGTTGGCGAAATCAAAATGACACTTTGATATTATAAGAACAAACTAGCTGCTTAAGGAGCGCGCAGTAATGAGCCAAAAGCGTAACATGGCGCGGTACATTACATGATACGAGGAGTTAAACAGGCAACAGAAAGAGCAGACCCGAGGCGGTCGAATTTCGATGCAGGCGAAATACTAGAGGCCCGTGTACTGTGCGAAGTCAGTGCACGTTAAAGAACCACAGGTGGTCGAAATTCCCGGAGCCCTTCACTACGGTGTCTCTCATAGCCTGAGTCGCTTTGGGACGTTAAACCCCCATAAACCCATAGACCTAAACCAGAAAGCGCAGACCATTCAAGCTGACGACACCAGCGTACTGCGCGATTTAGAGATTTGCGCAACTTTTAGCAGTGTAACTCATCGCCCCCCCCCCCCCCCCCCCCAAGAAAAAAAGTAGGCAGGATCAGACAAATTGATCACATAATCATGAGAGCTTTTTTT